>NC_060002.1:4808310-5108830 GCF_912999745.1 Papilio machaon
TCTGAGACTAAATCTACACTAAGGTTTCTCTGAATAACAATTATATCTCTGAGTGTGGTGGTTAATAGTATTAGAGAGTGCTAACAATCGGGTAGTGACATGAGAATGAGTGCAATGACGTCACGACGTGCTTGTTCAGTAAGTGACACGACCAGGCAGGTGTTGTTGCATTTCACGCGACTCTCATGTTACCGTGTGCGTGTAGTTTATGAAAGGTTGTTATTAGGGTGCTTAATTTTTTTATTACCATTTATTCAAGTTGATTCTGAATGATCTTGTTATGGTTAAAGGAGCGTTTGTATTGCGGAATCTTCAACATACAATATGTTTATCGTCGGTCAATTATCGAAAATCAATTATTGTTAAAAAGAAACGTAAATAAAGGAATTTGAAAACTTTTTAATTATATATATATTATATATATATATATATATATATATATAAAGATAAGTGACGTCACATGTCGAATGTATACGGTTGGTTTCAACTAACGAAGCTTATTTCTTTTTTGTTTGCTGTAAATTGACTAATAGTTTGTAGCTCTAATAAACGAAATTATTACTAGTGCCGTCTTGAACGATCGAAGTGTGTTTTTTACTATTCAACAGATATTAAGTGTTAAGGATTTAATTTTATGTTTAGACATAAGAGTTGTTAGTACATTAGTACAATACTAGTCGTGAACAAAAAATTAACAAGCTCTTTGTGGATAGAAGAAAGTAGCAATTGCAAAAATCCATGTGTTGTAATGTCCCATGTTTTTGTGCACGGGTAGTATCTCTTTTTATATATCTATAAGAATATACCTGTTTATTTGCATTCCATTCAATTTTCGCCTGGTGATAACATTTTTAAAGGTTTCACAAAACAAAATTAACTACATACAATAAACAAAACCAAGGAATAAATATGAACAACTTGTATATACTAACTACTGTTTGATTCAAACGAAATGTAATCTTTTTCATATGAGTTGATCTTTGTATTGACAATAATCTGCATGTATCAGACTTGAATGTTTACTATAATGATAGCATTTTAGAAAATAAAAATATTACCATTGATTTAAGAAATTACCAGTTTGTTACAAGTAAATTATTGCAACATAGATCAAATCTTTGCTGTTTTATTTTGAATACATATTTGTTTAGTTTAACAGTAGTTTTCATATACAAGTGTAGCACTTTAAAATAAATAACGTGAATTTGTAGCTAACATCTGAAGCTTGCATTCTACAGTTATATCCTTTCTACATTATTTTCAATACAGTTTGTATTGATATTGCTCCGATTTAAAAGTAATTTTGTATTTAGAAACCTTTCTCGCGTTGCCATGCATTTTCTAAAAGTTGTTTTGTTGAATGTTTATATTCTTGTTAGATATTAAGGAAATTGATATTGTTTGTAGAAGTGAACTATTGTAAATGGTGAACATACGGTAAAGAAATTGTAAAAAAAAAAAATCTTCCATATATCACATATAATAGTCCACCTCAACAAACTTTGCTCAAGACTAAATTTAAGTACAGACTCTCTTAAACTTAAGTATATATGTGAAAGTTACTATTGTAATAAATATTTCTAATTGTATGACTCTAAGCTACATGACAGCTTTTTAGTAAAAACACTAGCAAAATGGAAAGTAATTGCAGATATAATACATTTGTCACTGTTAAATACACGAAAATACCTGAATTATTTACATTTTGGTTTGCCTTGTTACAGTAATCTGTGTATGCAAAACTTGCCTCTAATAAGTCTAGAAAACTACCGTATAACATTTTTACAAGGTTGTGTACATGGACTACTGTAATATGCGACCAATTTTTTTTAGTAATTGTTACCTTTCGTTTTTTCTCTGTCTAATTTGAAGAAGCTCAATCATATATTCGCAGCTAATATGTAAAATGATAAAGTATTTAATTTTTTTTTAAGTTTAAAGTTTTAATCATTTCTTTGATGAAATTTTGTTTGTATAACATCGTTGGCAAGTATTTTTAAACTTTATTTGAGTTTTAAAGGCAAATGTACTGTGATTACATTAAAATAATAATTAATAGATATTTGTTTAATTTAATATCTACTAGTACTCAATGATATGAAGTATACAAAAATATTCCGTGTGAACTAAAGTCGTGAACGGCAGCTACAGATATTAAAACCTACCTAGAAATTATTTAGCAGAAAAATTTGGTTAATAGCAAGCAACATTGGCTTGATTTTGAATCCTTTCTTTGAAAAAATCCGTCTTTGATAGCAATAATTTTTATAGACTACGGCCAAAAGGACTTGTATCCAGGCCAGAAAATATTAATTAAAAAAAAAATTGAATCCTTCACAGTTCCGTCATTGTCACATGTCGATGTCAGTTCAATTTTCATCAGTTTTCATTTTAATCAATATAAAGGTGGTTGTTGAAAAAACTTGTGGTTTAGAATTTCAAGGGAATTTAAAAAAGAAAGACCGTTTTCAATAGCAAAATGAATACAGATTAGTTGTTGTACAAGGATTAAAAATTGTAAAACAATTGTTAAATCAATAATTTAAAAATATTCCATTAACAATGATTGAAAAAGTGCAATTTGTTGATATTATTGAACCGAGAAATACACATTTTGGTATATTTAAGTTTATGACTCGACCATGGTATCCAAAAAAGAGTTTAATTATGGACACATCTTTTACACCAGCTGAAATAAAGAAAATCGTAGCAAGTTCTACATATATTGACTCATTCATTGAGGCGGTAAGGAATTGTATTTTTAATTATATTTTTCATAGGTTCTCGTTGTTGCCTTGTTTTTTTAATGATGTCTTAGAAAATTTAAGTTCAAAACAAAAACTGTTCACATTAGACCTTTAGTTGTGCATGAGAATAGATTTTGCAATAAATAAAGTCTGTTACTTTATTATAATATAATTCCTGGCAAATTGAAGGGCGTAATAATATTTTGTAAGCTATAATATTATCAATATTTGCAACAGGTGCAGTTTTATTTAATTTTGTAATTGTTAGAACACAAATATGTAAAGAGTTCTTACTTGGACATTGAACTTATTAGGGTTGGGTTATTCATGAATGTAAACATATTTATATACAAATATACTAAATGGATAAAGTACTAACTCATGAAAATTAAGTTATTCAAAGACTTGCCACATATTACCTTTATAGAATAAATTTATCAACCATTTATTTAATAGTTTAATTTAATATTTTTTACTAAATAATATATAAAGTTCAGATCCAGTATTATGACAAACCTAGCCCTTTTTATGATTGAGCAGCTCGGGCAGCTTAAGTTCCAAAGCCAATGTTAAATTTGTAGTCTCCCACATACTCCCATCAAAGAAGAAGTTCTATAGCTTAATGGTTAAGGGTCCATATTACAAATCTAGTAATTTTGGGTTCAAAACATACAATTTGACTGTTATCAGGAACCATATCCTAGGAAAGCCTTTTACCTTATCAGGAATGATAAAAAGAGAAAATCAATTCAAATCTGCTAAACTTTTAATTGAAAGAACTAATCAATGTTCTGGTTCAATGGCCACCGAGGGCAGTTATTAGTGTAGAATGACTATCCAAAATCTAGCATATGCAGTGTTATAGTTAATACTGTTTATTTGTAACAGGAGAGTATAAGAAGTGGAGTACCAAAAGAACAGCTGATGAAACAGGTTAGAGAATACCTGGAAGAAATGGGCATGGATAAGAAAATGCATGTAATTAGATGGATGGGCATTGTATTTTTAAAGATCTCTTTTATGATGAAAATTGGAATTTTTGTCAATGAAACTGCAATTTTAAAGGTATGTAATTTAAATCTATCTATATATATAAAAGAAAGTTGTGTTAGTTACACTATTTATAACTCAAGATCGGTCCAACAGATTTAGCTGAAAATTGATGATGAGGTAGCTTAGAACTAGGAGACGGACATAGGAACTTTTTTATTTTGTGTGCATTTTTTTTTATTCCGCGCGGACGGAGTCGCGGGTAAAAGCTAGTATTTAATAAAGTGATAACATTTAAATTAAATTATATATGTACATATGTGTCTATACAGCACCAATGTGAAATAATTCTGTGAGGATATTGTATTCTTTATTTGGTAAATAAAATACCAAATTATATGAAGATACTTTTTAAATTTACTTGTTTCTTGACAATATTTATAAAGTGAATTAATTAAATATTTCAAGTACATTATTGTTGATAAAAAACTACATTTATTTCAATGAAGGTGGCAGTTGGTCAAGGCAACCTTGCATTTAACTTATTCACAGTTTCACTCAAACAGAAATTAAGGTTGAGTAGAGCTATGTAATTAACAAATAGATATCTCCTTCATGTAACACAATAATTATAATTTTTCAGGGCTGTCTCGCCCAAAATCGAGTCATATTTAATGTTAACTGTCACAAAAGACTATTTTCTGTGAGTTTAAACTACCGAAACACAAATACCAAAAAATATACCCCACATATTTGTAAAAAAAAGAAAATGTTTATTTGTATATTAATTTCGGTTGTTGCAATCAACGGTACTTGTAAAGTATTTTTTTTATGCAGTTAAAAGAGCAAATGGGTAAAAATCCTATCCTATTTCTACCGACGCATCGCAGCTACGCAGACTTCTGCGTGTTGACGTACTTGTGCTACCACTATGACATCGAGTTGCCGGCCGTTGCCGCGGGAATGGGTATGTATTAGTCAATAACCAATACCTACTAAAAGACCTAGTGAGTCACAATCGCAAATTTTTATACTAACGCTAAAAATCTCCCTTAGAGATTAATAAATGACTCTGAGACGGCAGTTAGACATTGACCAATCCTTCTTTTTAATATTCTCGTCTCTAGAATCCAAATTTTCGTTAGCACCTTTTATATAAAATATTTTTTGTGCATATATTCGTTCCTTTTAACTTAACCCAATCCTAATTAACTTGACAATTTTTGACGAATGAGGTGTTATTCGATTAGATTTCGAGCAAAGATTTTTATAATATAGATATGAACTATAAAAAATTCTCCTTAACAATCTTTAAAAACAATAATTTATCGGCAAAACTTTGATCCAAAACGTTATTAACTAGAACAGTTTTCTTTATTGTACTAAAATGCTAATACATTTATGTTAATATTCAAGATACGACTTGACTTATCCAAAGGTAAATATAAAAATATTACATACTAGCTTTTACCCGCGACTCCGTCCGCGCGGAATAAAAAAAAAAAAAAGAAAACGGGGTAAAAATTATCCTATGTCCTATTCCTGGTTCTAAGCTACCTGCCCACCAATTTTCAGTCAAATCGATTCAGCCGTTCTTGAGTTATAAATGGCGTAACTAACACAACTTTCTTTTATATATATAGATTAGTAGATCAAAGTGACGTACTGCAAACTTGCTAGTGTTTGTTCGTTTCACGTTAAATACAAGATCGCCTTGAACATTACAGAACGGAGTACCTTACGTACGGTTACTTAGATGTTTACAAAAATTACAAACTACTCTGCAAAAGAACACATTTTCAATTAGTGTTCTTTAGAAGCATTTTACTGCAATAAAAATAAGTAGTCCAAGCTCGAAATATGCCAACAGAAGTACTCCTGTTTTCCTTTTTTCATATTTTGGACATAGACCTCTGGCTGCTCCACTTTAATTAAAGGCGTGATTTTTTTCAAATTGAAATTATAAAATTGTATTTCAAACCCCCTATCGCGTTTTATTTATCTCAGATATCTGCATAAAATGTTTTCTTATCACGTATTTGGCCGATACGTTATCGTATAATGTATGACGCTATGGCGTTTTAAAAAATAAATAACTAAATATATTAACCCCTTAATTTCATCAACATTATCTTGTCCTTGTTCCTAAGGAGGGTCGGCAAAATATGTACTATATACCTTGGATTTCTGAGACCTAAATCTCTGTATAAAATATATTATCATCATTCCTGTCATTATCTTTGACAACAGAGATAACAATATATTTTAAATAGGGGTTTTGGTCTCAGAAACATACTTTTATTCATACATTTCTATCAGTCGTTATATGTGAATTTTAGAAGCAATAAATCACCTTCTTCTTACGTACATCCTCTTTCACACAATCCATCAATACTTTCCTTGGTCGTTAACTAGTCCGTCTGTTTAGTTCGTTAAATTAACTTTAGAAAATTAATTTTCATCTTTGAGTTAACAATAAAAGAACAATGAAAGCTTTCCTTAATTAGGATTAATAAGGTTTTAAGCTATGTTTAAATTAATGCACTTTACTTATTGCTAGTGGATTCAGTTTTATTATAATTTTTAAAAGTCGTTAAAGAAATAATTTTTTCAAATGTCTATATATATATTTTTATGTAATGCAATTTGACAGAAAACTGACGAGAAAACTAATTATGCGCAAATTTGCCAAATAGATTAATAACGAAAACTCAACTATGAAAGTTATAGGGCATAGATCTACAATAGATTGATACTAACTTAGCAAATTAGCATTTAATTTTCACATTAAAGAAAAATATATACAATTAAAATAGTAGTCTGGTTTAGATTTTTACTCGATGGCTGTGGTTGGACAAAGGATGCGCGAGACCGGTGCATTTTACATGCGTCGCACGATTGTGGGGGCACCACTGTATGCGGCTACGCTCAAGCAGTACGTACGCACGCTGGTCGCTAAGTACCACGCCCCTCTCGAGTTCTTCATAGAGGGAACAAGGAGTAGAAGCAATAAATCATTACCGCCAAAGTATGGTAAGTTGCCACACTATAAATCTTACTTAATAGTATGAATGCGAAAGTTTAGATGGATGGATGGATGTTTGTTAGATGGTATCTCCAAAACCGCTACCTGGATCTCGATGAAACTTGGTATAGATGTAAAACATAGAAGGGAAGAACACTTCGGGCTACTGATGAAGGTTTTTTCCTTTCGCGCGGACGGAGTCGCGGGCGACAGCTAGTTATTATAGTATATCATCATCATTATCAACCTGCCCTTATCCCTATGGAGGTTCGGCACAGTATGTACTACTCCTCCATACATCTCTATCACCCGTCATATCTGAATTTACCCCCTTCTTACGCATATCCTCTTTCACACATTCCATCCATACTTTCTTTGGTCTTCCTCTACCGTTATAGCCATCCACATTCAATCTCATTACTTTTTTGTTATGAACATTAACCCTCCGCATAACATGTCCAAACCACGCTAACCTTCTGCTCCTCAATTTCTCGATAATTGGCGCTACTTTCAAACTTCCTGTGATATACACATTCTTAACTTTATCTTTTCTTTTCACACCACACATTCATCTTAGCATACGCATCTCAGCTACATGCAATCTTCATTATAGTATATAATTAGTATAATATGTTTTGTGGTAACTACAAAAAGTTATTTGTCTGATATTACAAAAAGCAACCGTTAAAGTTATCTAATTTAGACAATCGTTTAAAAAAGTAGCAGTAACACTTTTTCATTCTTTTTTATTATGCTTGATGTCACCGCCGGCTACACAGTTTTAGTTTTATCTGAACAGACGGACTGTTCAGTTAATACTGAAAGCGATTAGCTGGCTTTAGCTGGGGCAAGAATTTCGCTTTAATGACAGTTTTTACAGAGAAAAAAATAAACGTTTAATTTTGTAGAAGATAAAAAATCTACATATTTATCACATGTGTCTGTAAAACAATATGACGCTTCAATTATGTCATATTTAATGCTATGACAGCGAATAAATTTAACAATTACCACGTTTTCTGTGTAAATATAATTTTTTGAAATAAACATTCGGACGCATTATTTATGTCAATGTCAAGATTTCTGACGAAATAAGCTTCTATTTAACAATCGTAAACATTTTTATGAAGTACTCCTATGTTTTTTTTTCACTTATCACATCACTATTGTGTAGTATTAGTACGCACATTCTTGTCAATTGAGTATTAAAAAAATTGATATGTGTTACAATCTGTATTTATTTTATGATTCATTCTTCTATGTCTTGTTATTGTATAGACACTATGTCATATCACAATCTTGACTGTACCTTATTTATTACAATATCTATAAACTAGCAGTAGCTCGCGACTTCATCCGTGCGGAATAAAAAAACCTAGTAATAAATATATTCTATGTCTCTGTGTAGCTTCCCAACTGAAATTATTTAAATGAAATAATAATTAATATACAATAATTAAAGTGAAATAATTTTTTCAAATCGGTTCTGTAGTTTCGTAGCTTGTTAAATGCAAACAAACACACAAATCTTACCTCTTTATAATATTAGTATAGTTAAATGTATCGTCAGGTATGATGTCGATGAGCCTGACGGCGTACTTCGCGGGCGAAGTGTCAGATATAACAATCGTGCCTGTCAACTTTAGTTACGATCGCATCATGGAGCAGACATTGTTCGCATACGAGCACATCGGTGTGCCCAAGCCTAAGGAATCTACGGGAGTAAGTGAATTTTGACACTATATGTTCTGTAGGAAAAATGTAGGAATATGAAAAAGAATAAAGGAATAAAAAGTTTCTAAATTGCATTGAATTGATTTTTTTTATCAATTTGATTCAATAGCTTTAAATGGAAAAATACATTTTTTAATTCAAATATATCAAGAAGGTGTCTTGTTTTTAATTCGTAATGTGTTCATATTCTCAGGGACTTTTAAAAGCGTTACGCAGTTTGAACGATCACTTCGGCAACATATATGTTAATTTTGGAACACAGATATCTGTGAAGGAATTCTTAAAGAATACAAATTTAGTAACAAACGAAAGCTTAAAGCCAGCGAGTCTCCAGCAATTGACACCGGAACAATCGTCACAAGTACGGGACATAGCGGACGAAGTTGTGGTGTTACAACAAAACAGCGCTGTAGCGACTATAACAAATCTACTAGCGCTTGTTCTAATGGATAGCTTGATGAAGTGTAAAGCGCTTGATTATGAAGAACTTTTGCTCGAAGTTGATTGGATGATGGAAGTCCTGAGAGGGTTAGGAGCGTCTGTTTATGAGAAAGATATTAAAAAAAGTGTTGATAGGATATTAGTGGTTCATCATAAAACAGTGACGTTGGACAGAGAGAGGCGACTGCGGCTACTGACAGGGGATCTTATGGAAGTGTCCAGTGACGTCACTGCTAAAATGAAAGGTACTGCTAACTGACATGGTGGATGTAAGTCGAAGTAAATTATAACAGCACACTAGCGCCCCTTTATTAATGTCAAAACAATTCATAAATTCCATTTCGTAGTGTAGATATAATGTTATGTTTTTTTCTTTTATGACATTTTCTATGCCCGTGTAATTTTTACATATTTTCTGACAGAACTAACCGCGATTGCTGTCTCTCAACGGGCCAAGTATCCTTCTCTGACTATAGACCGGGTTTCTGAAAGACTTGTCAAAAGAGAACGCTTATGTCAGATTTTTTTTATTTGTAATGAATGTCAAAATACCACTTATCACGTTTTTATAATAACTGAGACTTCATATGAAGCTTAAATATTTCCTGTGTTTTCTTAATTTTTTTTATTCTTTATAATAATTATTCCATTGCATTTTTCTTTTAAAAGTTAATTCGAAAAGCGAGTCGGTATTTAACAGTTTAATATATTTTCAGGTCACATTCTGAAAGCAGAGACGATGATGACAGCAGTACCTGTGATACAACTTCAAATTTATATCAATCCAATGCTCCATTATATCTTGACCCCTGCTCTTGTATATGTTCTGGTTAAACGTGGATCAACTAACAAAGGTATGTTAAATATAGTAACAACATTACCAATGAAAGGACTGATTGTTCTTTGACACTCTGAAGAATACAAATTACACTCTTTATTATAGGGCTGTAAAGAAATAGAATTAAGTTATTATTTATTATACATAATAAACGTGAAATATAAAGAACCTGTTTGTTGATATCTCTTAATTTATTTTCGTACTAGCTGTCGCTCGCGACTTGTCGGACGAAATTAAAAAAAAAAATCATTAGTAGCTTATGTGTTCTTCCAGACTATGTGTTACATTCCTTCAAGATACATTCAAACAAACATCCATCCATCCATCTAAACATTCGTATTTATAATATTAGTAAGAAGTAATATTTAAACAGTTATTTCACGTTAGTTATAAATAATTACTAATTTATGTCTAATATTAATAAAATAGACATGCAATAAATAGCTAATAGTAAGTCATATTTATGTATTCATATTTATTTCAGACAAACTAGCAATTGATTATTATCGATTAAGGAAATTGTTAAAACACGAATTCTTTTACGTAGAGAGAACTGAAAAAGACGTAAGTATATATTTATAATTTTTACAGAGAATTTCGAATACAAAATGTATGTAACCTTTTAAACAAAGGATACTTAGGAAGTACTTGGAAGCCTAAACTAAATAACATTTTACTCACTATTTTTGTTTAATGGAACGACGATATGTTTTTATACATGTTTATCAGCAGTGGAAACCCCATAAATATATCAAATTTTCATGTATATTTGTATTGGATTATGTTGTAACTAGCTGTCGTCCGCGACTCTGTCCGCGTGGAAAAACAAACCTTAGTAGTCTATGTGTTCTTCTCGACTATGATCTATGTCAAATATTAGCGGGATCTGTTGAGCCGTTCTGGAGATACTTTTTAATAAAATCCATCTTTCCATCAAACAAAATCAAGTGAACAACTTTAGTGAAACAATCAAACGATTATTTGATTAATGTTTGTTTTTATAATTATTAGTTTCTCGTGGATTTTATCGAATTTTATTATATATATAAAAGAAAGTCGTGTTTGTTACAATATTTATAACTCAAGATCGGTAGAACTGATTTAGCTGAAAATTGATGAGGAGGTAGTTTAGAACTAGGAGACGGACATAGGAACTTTTTTATTTTGTGTGCATTTTTTTATTCCGCGCGGACGTAGTTGCGGGTAAAAGCTAGTTTATTAATAATTCTGATGTTAATGGATCATTTGAATTCATTACTTTTTTTTTTACTAATTAATGTAATTGACATTTGATCCTTATTCTTCTTGAGATTCACTCAGATATTATGAATAAATAGGATTTATATTTAAGTATATAATAATACTTTTTAGATATTAAACAAAGCTATAGATTATTGTACACAACAACACATAATTATCAATGATGAGGGTACATTGAGAACGGGCGATGTACACAGACTGCAGTACTTGTTGGAGTGGGCCTTGCTGCCGTTCCTCACCACATTAATGCTATGTATAGATGTTACGATTGAGGTAAGAAACAACTCTTATGTATATGTGTTTAAGGTTGAATGTTACATTTGTATTTTATATGATCACTAGCTCTCGCACGCGTCTCCTCGCGGAATTAAAAAAACATAATAAGGAGCCTATGTGTTCTACCAGACTGTGATATACATATATGCCAATTTTCATCAAGATCCGTTGAGCCGTTCGGGAGATACCTTCAAACAAACATCCATCTATCCATCCAACATTCGCATTTATATTAGTAAGATATCGATATTTTGCTTTGAAGTTTTAATTTTTTGTAAATTCCTTGCAAACTTTCCTTCATATGCAGCGTGCTCTAGAAACTACTTGCGTAAACATGCCTTCGCAGTTACGAGCCGCCATAAAGATTGAATCTAATAATAGTTTTAATGAAAACCCTGTAAATTTTTTTACGGTTAATAAGAGGTGACTATTTCAGATGAGGCGCTGTGAGCACAAGAAAGTATTGAAGTGCGTTCAGGAGAGGGCGGAGCGCGAGGAGCAGCATCCTTACTGCCTCAGCCTGGAGTCCGCTGCCAACTGCCTGCAGGGCCTGCTCGCCACCGGAGCACTACTCAGGCATAAAACGTACGTTTATATTGTATTTTAATTATTATTTCGTATCCTATGCTTTATTCCAGACCATAATCTATCTCTGTCCGAATTTCATCCAGATCCG
Source organism: Papilio machaon (assembly GCF_912999745.1). Classification (NCBI taxonomy): domain Eukaryota; kingdom Metazoa; phylum Arthropoda; class Insecta; order Lepidoptera; family Papilionidae; genus Papilio; species Papilio machaon. Next base: position 4,820,298 of record NC_060002.1, read on the forward strand.
TTCAGCCGTTACGAAAAGAAACATCCATACATACAAATTTTGCATTTTTAAGTAAGGTTCATCTGCAAATTGTCGCAGTCATTATGTCCGAATGTACTTTTAACAACTACAACTGTTGTAACTACAACTTGTGCTTAATGCGAGAAAAGTGTTCAATTTTAAGAATCTTCGTTTACTGATTACTTGAACATCACTTAAGTGTAAACTTATCGTAGTCAATCTACACTAAGTATAGAAGTTTTCAAACATTTTGTCGACTCGGAACATCGTTCGGGAGTGCACTTCGCATCTCAAGTTCTGTTGTCGATATATTTGAAAAAATACTCTGTACTTTAGAAAATAAATCTAATTTGTATTCCAGTGATTCTGATAGTGTTTACGAAGTTGTACCAGCTGCGATGGAGAGTTGTCGACAACTAGTCAGTTCAGTGCTGCCAAAATTAAACTCAGTATGGGGTAGAAACAACCCCGTGTTTGAGCTGCGCGCGCCACTCGCATCTCGTCTCTAGTGGTTACTTATTGCAGCTAGTCTGTTTGTTATCGCATATTTATTTAACTGGTTTTCCATCGACATACTTGAAAAGTCTCACAACAGTCAAATTTCATGGTTACAAAGAGATTAACACTTTCCATGCCAACTTTTATATGAATGTGAACCAGCCGAGTATTAGTATTTAACGTGTTATTTAGTGCAGTTTGACTAGATTTAGGTTAGAGAATAAATAATAGAAATAATTAAGACGTTAAATGTACTAACTATAAATGTATTAGCAGGTTAAAGATTTATATGTTAACTAAATATGTATTTATCTTTAAAAAAAAATCTATTTTATACGTCACTCTAAGCTACAGTGGATCCTAGAATTGTCTGGTAAAAGCTAAATTTTATTAACTAGCTGTGGTAAAAGTTAGAAAAATTACGTAATCTTTGTTTAATTCGGTAATTTAACATCTATATTGTTATGAAATTTTATTTAAATATTTATTATTATAATCAGTATTCAGTTATTAAAAAAAAAAAGTATATTTTACGTGCAGTTATTATTCACAGTATTATAACATGTTTAATGAAACTTATATTCGAAATATGTTCATTGTGGGTTTTTGAAACTTGTATTTGACACATATTGTCGTCTCTTTCGTTTACTTTGAAAAACAGAGACAACAATATGTATCAATAAAAGTCACGTCAGTCGGATGTTTCCCGTTGGACCAATTGGCTTTCAGATCAATCCTTGAATTCAAAAAAAAGAATTCCCATTGGTCCGTTTGATTTGAAGACTGATTGGTCCAACGGGAAACACTCCAAAAGTCCAAACTCTCAATTTTAATTAAATTGATGGAACTTCAAGTTAAAAATGAAATTTTTAAATATGCATTTATTTTATTCGTATTATTAAAGTTTTATTTATAAACGCAACAAAATGTCTATAAAAATGTATGACTGGTTTGGTTATGTCAATTCAAATGTGTTTTCCACTAAATATAACGACGTATATTTTTAAAATTATTAAAAATGAAGGATATTACATTGTTTATGTACAATGAGTGCATAGAAACAAAAAAAAATGTGAGCCGTCATGGGACGCCTGGCAGATGTGAAACATCGTGTGTGTACAAGTAATATGCATAAAAGATAATATTATTAAAATAATATATATATATGTATACCTCAGTATAGCGTTTCGACCCGTCGCCACGGCAAGCGTCGCCACGCCAACAACTCGGTTTACAAGTGATCCTATAGATGTTTCACATCAAAATCCTACGGGTACAATTGATTCTATGTTTTCAATCGGTCCAATGGGAAAATGTCATTGGGCCGATCGGACAACGAGAAACACCTCAAAAGAAACTCCCTTTCATAGAATATTTTATTTGGAAGCCATGACATATCTTGAATTACTATTTTTTTTTTATTGAGGTCGTAATGTAAGTTTTTTTTATGGTAGAATCTATGGACCGCATCGTTATTTTGAACAATTTAAACTGAAAGATAATCGAATTATCTGTTATTATTTTGTCGTTTCTTTTATAATTCCTGTTAAATAGTTTTTATTTTCCATTTGCCAAATATTGGGAATAGGTACTGTGATAAGTTTGTTTTTGTGTTTTTGTTATTGCGCATTAAATAATTTGTTTCCCAAATATAATAGATAAAATTTTGTATAATAAAGACTTACCAACTAAAGTGTTTTTATTATTTAAAAACTTCACAACTGCATACCGTGAGATTTAAAAAAAAATACAGTGATAAATAAAACACTTTATTGCACACATCAAAATTAATTCTATTGTGCTCGTGAATTTTTGATATAAAATAAATAAAACAATGCATCTTAATATCCATTGTTATTCTCATCTATTTACTATAAATTTGTCTTGTGACTAAGGTCGTTCGTACACTAGGTAACGTAAATCTATAACTAATGTATTTTTGCATAGCCAGTACCGCGTTGCGCTTCATCCACACAACATTGAATCCTAGACGTGTCGTCTATTTAGAGGTCAGTAGTATAGATTTGCTTTGCCTCCGAAAATCGCAGCGATTTTTCTCACAACGATCTTGAAAACAGGTTGCGAGTTACTGGCTTTGATGACAAAAAAAAAATGTCGACGCGTGCCTGTTTTCCTCTACGAAATTCTATTGAGTTAGTAATTAAGATCGCCGGGTAACGAAGATTTACGTTGCCTTGTATACGAAGGATCTAACACTCATAGTCATAGGTTTCTTAGGAAAAACCTCAGGATCAATAATGAACAATGTACACTAAAGAGACAGCTTAAGGATCCATTAAACTACTCTCAAAACCGGTAATAAACAAAAAAAAAAAAATATTTCTTTTAAAATGGCAGGTCGTAATGATGTGGCAACACTGAGATCAACAGGTGTTATAAAACATTGCCAGTCATCAAGTCATATATATTAAAATCACATTTAAATTTGTACAATATTTACAAAAACATATTAAATATACGATGATAGTTTTATAAAGTGAAAACGCTAGGAAAAAACACAACTATCAATAGATGGGACAACACGAAGCAAAGTGTAATCCCGATTTGTTACCACAAGGTAACAAGTCTTGTTTTCATATGAAATGGCATTTATTTTTTAATAACCATTACTCTTAAAATATTTGTACGGAAAATTGAAAACACATTTAATTATGACTGTCCACTCTAACTGATTTGAACTTCTTTATTATAAAAAATGCTAATTCACTTTACGATACCAAAAAAAAAATCAAGATTTGATGAGACATTGGAACAGGTGAAACTAAATAAAAGCTTTTAACAAGAATTTAAAAAGGAGGTTAACAATACAGAATAGAAAAAAAAAATCCTTTGACAATCTATTTGTCTCTTAAAAGTATAACTCTATACATAATATTTAAGACCTAAACAATACAATATTTTTGCATTGTCGTATATAATATTCTATTGTGAAATTTAATTATTTTGCGCTATTTCATATCACTTAAATATTATCATTGTTTCACATATAATAAACAAAAAAATAAAATAGCTGTAACAAAAATAATAATCATACTAAAACACAAGAAAAATCTCCTGAAAATCTTCAATTTAAAAGTGTAATGGGCAGAGCTGGGCATTAACTCGTTAATCCGTTAATCGTTAATTAACGAAGTTAACATTTTGCTTAACGGATTAACTTTTAAGTTAACTTCAAAAAGTGTTAACGCTTTTTTAACTTCCGTTAAACTCAACTTCCGTTAATAAAAGTCCGTTAATCGTTAAATTAGAAACTTGGAGACGTGCTGTCATTTTGTTTTAATTACGCGCCACGCCACGCTCGTAAGTTCAGCTATGTTGGGCGACTGTCGGCGACTCGAATAGTGAACGAACTAGTTGATAATTGATATATGTGAAGTTCGCGTGCAAGTGTGATGTATCAGAGCGTCTGGAAAGACGTGACCAACAGGACGAAATCAAAAGAAGGTTCGAAATATGTAGTATATTTCGTTATGAGTATATAAAACAAGAGTATGTAATAGCCCACATTCCGAACTCTCTTAGTCCCTGCAATACGACACTTTTTGAGCAACTGTATAATCACTTTTTTACTCGTGCTTTTTCTCTAGCTTTTCCAAACTCGTGCGTTCTCTTTCCCAACTGTCAAAATAATGTCTATTAAAAGAAAAAACCAACCACGAAGTTTTTACAAAAAAAAAAATCATTGAAGTTTTTATGATTCATGCAAATATTGCTAAAAAGAAGCTCCTAATTTGTTACAATGTCAGATTTAATGATCTTATTCAATGAATTAGGTTAGGTTTCATTTTATGAAATAAATCATTTCATTTTCATTTCATATCAATAAAAATAATCTATTGAAGACTTGGCCGTTTGGGCATAGTTCCCTTTGCCTACCCAGAATGGGTGAAGAAAACAAAAAAAAATCTCTGTATTCTTTTACGGTTGGCGCCATTTTTCAAACATTTTAGTTAGTTGAGTTTATTGTGTTTTTATTATTCTATTAAAATGCTTCATTTTTTCGCAACTGTATTAAAAATAGTAGTTCAGTGCACGTGCGAAGCTGTCATTAGAACTTGTTCCATCTGTCAACCCTCACCTTCGGCTGCGCCTCGGCTCGGGTAGACATTTGTCGGAACTCTTTGCAATGACAGGCTTTCTGCACTCGTAATGAAATATACTATAAACTATAATGCATTCATACTTGTCTCTAATACTAATGTGAACATTCTATAAATGTATAGTCAAATTACTATTTTAAACAAGTGTCGCCACAAAAGTGTAAAATTAGTATGTATAATTTTGGTATGGTTAACTGTTAACGATTAACTTTAACTTGCGTTAAATTTTCGAAATTTTAACGCTTTAACGATTAACGAAGTTAATTTTTTAATTAACGTATTAACGATTAACGAAGTTAACTTTTCGATTAACTGTGCCCACCTGTGGTAATGGGGCATGGCAGTGCCCCCACCGAGGCGGAAACGGCCAAACCATCTCCTTTTATCAAAAACACTATCCGTGTGCTTCTGAGACTGAAATCTCTATATGAAGGATATCGTCATCCCTGTCATTATTTTTAACAAAACGGAGATAACAATGTTTTAAACAGGCATTTTGGTCTCAGAAACCCACAGTAAAAGTTACATCAGATTTCTATTCTTTTTAAAATTTACTCATTTGAGCGTTTCAAGATATGACACATTTTTGGCCGAGTGACATGAAAATGTTGCTTTTCAGCGAATGAATCATACTTTTTTACAATTTTATTTCATAATAAATATTTTCAAATAATTATTTACGTGGTACATAACTTAATCCTGATTAATTAAGATCACAACAAAATAACATCCAATATAGAAACTTACAAGCATTTATACAAAATAATGTTCAGTCAGGGCTGGATTTAGTATTACTGATGCCTTGGGCGAGATTTATGTGGCGCCCCCTTTTTTCTGATATCGGAGGAAATCTTCCAAATATAGGTTGTCTTAGGGCGTAGCGTAAGCGCCCATTTACAACTGACCCTTGTGCCTGCGGCGCCCCCTGGTCGCCCTGGGCAGAGCTCCACTTGGCCCTACTCTAAACCCCGCTACTGTGTTCAGTCAACATTTAGTTTTCAACACTCGTGGAGTATTTCTTTGTAAAATGTAACGTAGTTTAAGATGTGATTTTTTCTAGTTTCGATTTAATTTAAAAATCATTTTTTTTGAATCAAATAAAAACGTTCAAAATATAGATATATCGCTTAACGCATCGCCGCGGCTACAACGCGTGGGTGACGGGTGTATACACAAATAAGTGTTGAAAAATAAATCTGTCAACAAATGCATACGTCCCGCATTATACAACGATAACATCTGTTATTTTAATGCACACTATTGTCAAATTTAGATGACACCATTATAGACCTATTAACTTATCTGACCCGGTGGCCACGTGAGAACTAAATTACAATTTCGCTTTAGCGCCCTCCTGTTAATGTCAAATGCAAAATCCTTGTATGTAATTTTCTGTGTCTAAATAAACATTTCACATTTCACCACATTAAAAGCGGCTCTCATCGGGCCAAATAATTTAATCGCACTGTAGTTATAAGAATGTAGTTCAAATTATTCAGACTCGTTTGAGTGTCTGGTTGAGGAAGACGGATCGTATCTCCATAGGACAGAGTGTGATGACACCGTCGGGTAGGATGCTGCGCATGCGCACCCAAGTAAGAGAGCTGTCATATACGCGCTCTGATGACACATCCAACATGTCTGACAGGCGAATCTGAAAATATAGTTTAGTAGGTATTTATCACTTCGTTTTAATGCAAATTTAACAGTTCAAAATTTCACAGTTAAAAGGTAAGTAAAAAAGTTTAGTAATTTTACAAAAGTAGACCAGTTTAAGTACATTTATCACATATAGTTTTATCTTTGAAAATTTAAGTTATAAAGCATTTCTCACTTGTCCATCACCGACGGGATACGATGTGGCGATGGACTTGTTGCCGTAGCAGGAGTCGAGGTGGACCCGCTGCAGGGTGACACCCATACCATGCATTGACCTGCCCTCCTTGTCCTGTATAAATATACTCTGACATATAATATACATATCGGAAAGTAGAATTCGGGAGATCAAATAAAAATGGCCGTTATTGAAAAAAAAACAAAAACAAATATTTTTTAGCGATAGCAACGCCTCTAGCGGTAGAATAAATAAATCAGTGGAATCATAAACTGAATCTCTTTGCCCAAAGTTTTGTATATTTTAATTTAGATAATAAATTTTTTTTTTATATACCTTTGAGGTAACGTGTGCATTAAATGTGGCGAGGACGATGTCCGCGGCGTTGACAATGGAGCGCGAGTACGAGGGGCGCGGTGTGTTCTCGTCAGCAGCGTGGTGCAGGCGCAGCAGTGGTTGCTGCAGCAGCTGCTGGGACACGTGCGCGCCCAGCGACAGCTGCCCGCTCACTGCGCTTGATGACGGACGCTAACAAAAAGTTGTGACGTCATCATATTTGTTAAGGGAAAAAAAATCAGAGCAGGACTTCTTTTAAGACCGAGCAGAAGCAAAGGACAAAATATATTGCTTTACCTCAGAATTTTCTATCTAAAATTTGATCAAATATAAATCTTCCGGTTATTTTATGTATATCATTTGCTTATGTTATCTTTCAGATTATGTTCTACAACTGTGTCAAATTTCATCTAGATCGGTTTAGTCGTTTTGAAGAAACATAATAAAAAACTTCTATTCATCCATCCAAACTTTCGCATTTATAATATTAGTAAGAAATAAGATAAGATAGTAATTAGGAAAGTATTTTTAACTGCTATGTATGTTATGGTAAAGAGAGAGTCAAACAAAGTGAGAAGCATGTTACCTGGCAGGGTACAGCATGTTCAACAATCAGTCTGAATGTGTGTCGCGTGCGCACATTGTCGAGCACTCCCTGGTTCACACCGCGGTTGTCATCTCTCGTCAGCCGTCTGTCTTGCATCACCTGCACATATCACATACAACTAATTATTATTTCAGCATAAAATATTACTAAAAATCTATTAATTATCTGTACAAATACAGATTCTAATAAATTATATGAAAGACAAAAAGTTTTCTTTGTTTCTGCTTGAATTAAAAAGTACTAAATTGATTTAAAATAATTATTCACCAATAGAAAGGACATCATAACTCGTGTAGTGATGAGAGGCGAATGATGAATGGTGATTTTTTTTATATTACAAGGTGGCAAACGAGCAAGACGCCACATGAAGTCGCCGAAATGGCGAAGCGACTGCTGCCCATAGACGTTTGCAATTGCAAATGCGTTGCCTACCCCCAATCGACAAAGAAGGAGACGAACAAAAAGAGAATATTTAACCTTCCTATGCATCTTCTCCATCAAATCTACCTCCCCTTCCCATCCTTTCCTTATAAGAAAAGGGTGGGAAGGGAAAAAAGACTAAAATTAAGAATTAGTGTGACCTCAATCTGTCCAGGTTGCAGCGCGGCGAAGCCGAGCGCGGTGGAGGTGAGCAGAGTGAGACGTGCGCTCTCATCCTCTATGTAAGCTGCGGCCGGCAGCGGGTAGAAGTTTGCCTGCAGCGGCAACTTCTCGAAGTAGCGTCGCTTTATCATCTGTTACAAGGAATAAATTTACTCATCATCTCCTTGACCTTATCCCACTTACGTAGGGTCGGTACACCAGGTTTCCTCCAAATCAATCTGTCTGCCATCATATCCATTGTCACCCCTTCTTGATCATGTCACCTTTCATACAATTCATCCATCTCTTCCTAGGCCTACCTCTACCGGTGTACCTCCACACTAATACTTAATCGTTATCTTTGCCACATGCAAATATTTCAATAAATTTACTATTCTATAGAAAGGGGTAGGACCCGAGCCCAATGGGAACGTATAGTGAGCTGATGATGATGATTAAAATAATAAGTGACAAAAATACCTGCATGCCATTCAGATCAGTATAGAAGACATCTCCATTCTTGATGCCTGTAGAGAATCTCATAGCGAGCTCGTAATCATCAGCTTGAGGGTCTATGAGGAAGGTGTTGCATATCTCCACCTCGCCTTGAGGCAACGACGGGTTATTATATACTGATATCTGAAACGTATGTTAATTTAGCTTTTTACCCACCCTATAATTGTCGTAGCGGGATGATAATTAGGCTATAACCTTCCTTAGTAAATGATCTATCAAATCTAAAAATTATTTTCCAAATTGGATCGGTAGTTTTCAAGATTAGCGGTTACAAAGTTATATTTTTAACCCATTAACTGCCGCATACAGTCTTTTAATATAACTTAGTCCATTAATGATCAAATAAGTGATAATTGTTATCGTATTATTATATATTTTTACTATCATAAGAACAAGATGTGACAAATTATGGCGGTCAATTAGAAAATTTAATCTTTTAAAATTACTTTCATTCGTTCTATAGTTCATTCATTCACTGACCGCTAACATGACTTCAGCAGCTTTAGGGCTGACGAGGGCGGTGTATAGGGTGGCCTTAAAGGGTCCTTCGGTGACCACTATTTCAGGGTAGGGCTCCGGCGTGAAGGGCTCTGCGGGGCCCGACGGGATGAACAGATACGCCCCACTATTGTTGTCTAACGTCCGCTGGCTGTCGTAGCTTTAAGAAAAAAAGTATTTAGTTAAATTTGTACATAAATATATTCGATTACATGTATTAATGAATTCCCTCAGTGACCAATTAACGTCTCTGAGTGCAGTTGTACTTACTGAGCGAAGTCCATATGGACGGGCACAGTGGCGCCGCCTGGTGGGATGATAGCTTTGATGAGTCCGTTCATGTTGGTGACAACTCGTGTGCTATCACCTGCGCGGTATGTGATGTCATCCGCCAGCCGCTCTGTGGGCTGTTCTACTGCGAACATCTTGGGCAAGTCCACGTTCCAGTAGTCGGCGTTGTAGATGCGGACTTTAGAGAATGAAGTATATCTGGTCGGAGATACATTGGTTTTTTTTTATCTTTAACCTGTTTTAACTTTAAAAGCTAGTGACTTTATAAAAGTGTAGTGACAGTTAAATTCTCAGTAGCTTTGCTTTATTTATGAAGCTACGATTTAGAGAAGGGTTTGTCAACATTTTTAATTAATTCCTGTCTATAACGTTATTGTTTAGTAATTAGTAAGTCCTTAAGAGACTACTTTGTTAGTTTAATAATCTGTTTGATGTAACATGATCTAGATAGAAATAGTTACTTGAAATTATGTACTTACTTATTGATACTCATGCTGTCTCTGAGTGAGACGGAATATACTGTGAGTGCGAGAGGATCGACGGTAACAGGGAAGGAGAGCTGGAACTTGTTGGCTGCGAACCCGAGACGACGCTCGCCAGAGACAACCGGCGATACTTGAGACATTATCGGATTGCCTTCGGGGTCGAAAACCTAAACAAGTTCATATAGTAACTAGTTTTTATTTAAAAAAAAATTCTTGATTATTACTTTTAAGTGATTTAGTAATATCATTCGGCAATCTCGTTCTCATTCACTCACCTCAACATGCGGCGTAGAGACGAGCACAGTGACAATCTCCTGTCTTCTAAACGCCAGCGCGTTATAAAACACCAGTCTTCGTGAGGGAGACATGGCGTCTAAAGCTATTGTGATGCGAGATGGTATTTCGTCGTGTTTCCTCCAGATGTCGTCCACATCAAAGTAAATATCTTCTTGCGTCTGCTCCAATATGGCTGGTTGTTTGAGTAGATAGTAAGCGGCCTGTTGGATTGCTGACTGACTGTATTTTATAGCTTGTAACATTCTGAAATATCATGTTAGTATTAAGACTTTTTTGAAGAAAATAGGTTAAATTTTAATTGAATCCAACATCGAAAATAAGTAGAGAAACGTAAAATTCCATAAGTTACAATACGATCCATTACAATATTTCACTTTATCAATTATTTTGTAGAAAATTGCTAGATTAAGTGAAGTGACAATGGAAGCTAATCTAAACATATTAATAAAATTGGAGTGTCTGTAATATCGAGAAAAATTATATGTCCGTACACGTGATATATTTGCGTTACTAATAAGGAAAAACCAATTTTTTTAATATCTGTCGGTCAGTCTGTCTATCCTTAAGGCCATGTTTTTTCCGGGTAATATAAAACAGCTGGACGGGAATTTGAAAGGAAGGTAGCTTTGATAGGAAATGCACACGGGAATGTTATGAGTTACTTTTTTTTAAATTCTGCGCTGACAAAATCAACGACAACTGTTTGTTTCAAAATTACAAGGCATGAAGTTTGTCTACGGTAAAACTGGTGTTAATATTTACATTGAAACATATCATAAGGAATGAATGAACGTGTGAATGACTTATATATTGATGTGGCGTGTGCGATGGTTTGTACTAACTTCTTGGCATAGTCCTCGCGGACCTCGTCGCGTGAGGTGCCGGTGACGCCGTCGTGATGCTGGAAGAGTGCGAGCGCGCGGCGAGCTTGCTCCACGCGGTCCCGCAGCTGCAGCGACATTATGTAACTCACCGCCTGACTTGAACACGCCTGCGCTGTTATTATTTCTGCTGCCCTGATACAATACGTTCAAATAGACATTAAGGAGAAAAAAATATAATTACTGATATGAAAAAACTCCCCAGTTTTTGTTTTATAAATTTCATCAAATTGTTTGTACTCCTACCTAAGTTATTTAGGTCAAAATAACAAAGAGAAATAAACAAAAATTGTTCTATAACTTAATGGTTTATGAGTGAATGATTGAATAAGTGAATAATAAGTGCAGAATTATGTTGAGGAAGGATTGAATGAGTTATGTAAATCAAAATACATATTAGTTTCCTTTAAGGAATAAGAAAAAAAAAGTTTTACGTTGTAATCAGCAGCTTTGGATGGCATACAATTAAACTATTACAAATCAAAGATTGGATATATAACCTAAATTTAACATTTTATAAAGTACCCACCTAACATATGCCATAAGAACTCTATCCATGTTCTTATAAAATGGTCTGGACGTGTAATACCCGCTCCAGTAGTGCTGATTCCTATCTGCATATGTAAAGAAGTCACCGGACAACACCGGGAAGTCTGACATCTTTACTTCCTCGTGAACTGCCTTGAAATAGTCTTCAAGTGTACCAAATTGTACCTGAATAAATTAATAATTTATTTTTTATAAATTGAAGATTTACTACTGCAATTAATTTTATTTAATGCTGTAAAGTATACACACTTTCATCATTTGTCCGTTTATTAGGAGTATAGTAGTTTTCACATATCTTGTAGGCTCGCTTCTCGAGAGTCACTGAGCATAACGCAATGTTAGATGCGTTTGGGTATAGAGAAATGCGAAATCTTAGGCTGGCAAGATATTTGAAAAGAATTATACATGTTACGGATGTTATGAATGTGTAATTTTCAATAACTAACAATTATCTATGACCATTAACCATAAGGAATTCTGATAATTTTTTTTTATATAAAATATTGTAACTAAAAATACCTCAGCATTCCAAGAATCCTTATTGTTAATATAATCAATAATAGCCTCATAATTCTGATACTGGTTGTCCCACTCGTTGGCGCGGTCGTAGCGGAAGTCATCACCCAGAGGGAACATGAGCACATTACTGCGGTACAGTTGTGCCTTCTTACGCCATTGATCCAGTATCAAGAATGCCCTGGGATGAACACAAGTATATATCGATGGGTCCTATGTAATAGGGCCAAAGTAACTAATTGGTAATTTTTACTTTTTTGTGTTAAAAACTACTTTTTAGTTCAGTTAACAACATGCACTTAACAAAATACTCATTTACAGGTTTAAATGTTATTTCTTTTGCTTAAGTAACAGAGCCTATGCGGCCTCTTTTCCTCTGTGGTTGAGACTTTGAGAGCCTCTCTGGAAAAGTTGTCAATTTACACATTGGCCCTAATTGGTAGGAGCCATCTTTATACCGTCGAACATGGATAATAGAAAGTCTAAGGGTCCGCGATATTTTCCTCGCTTCTAGAGACTTCTGTCTAATTCCAGTTTCTCTTTTATAGATAAAAACTGGACAATGATTATCGCTTATCCAGTTCTAGCGAGAACATACGGTTATCCAGGTTCAACTGTACATTGTTCCAAATGAACACTTAAACTTGGTAAACAAAAAAAAAATAGTCTTTTGTCATAGAAACTGACCAGTATACTATTTCTAACTTGAACTGAAGTAACTTAATATGGATTGCTTATGTTTTAAATTACTATGAAAAATTGGTCCCAGCAAGTATTTAATATTTAAGCTTGTAAAAATTGTTGTTAAAAACTAACTTTACCTTTCAGCTACATTTTTCTGTATAATTTTCCTAGGCGCTATTCCCCAAGGACAAGTCACACCATTGCCGGGCAATCTTTTGAAATCAAATTGACAACATATCTGTAAAACATTAAAATTAAAAATTACATGTAGCCTCTTTTTCTAACATCTTAATTCCCTAATATATGCATTGGCAGAAATATATATTACCAAATTCATCAAAAAAAAAGTTAAAATAGCCCAAATAAAAGTGAGAAATATTAGAAATTTATTATAATAATTGTACCTTAGGGTCTGGTCCACAAGAATGAGGTATATCATAAGAATAGAAAGGCATCAAGTGAGTAAACATGTCTGTTTTACCATTACCATCTGAAACAAAGTACGCCATTGACATACAATACAAAACAAATATGTCAACTTAACAATAATTCAATATCATCATATCAGCAATTGGTTAACAATAAACCATAAAAATCATAATTTTTTTTTAACATTTTCAATCAAAATTAAATGTTTCAACACATTCAATGCAATTGATTTACCTAGCTAGCTCAGTCGTATATAAAAATCCAAATAGCATACAATGTGTTACTTACCCCATAACTGACGCCATTTGAACTCCAACTGTCTATTCAAGGCTAATTCTTTCTTAACTCTGTAATGAACCCTTTGTATCACAGAATTCTCAAAGCCTGCCAACTTTAATAAATATGGTTGTGCACTGGAGTAACCGAATGGATCTATTGACCAGGCATTCTTTGGTATATACCCAAATTGGTCCATAAGCCACTGATGACCTGTTGTGAGTTGCTGTATGATTGAAATCCAATGTGAATTTGCTTCATCATTCATAACCCAGCCTCCTGTTACAATTTCTAACTGGCCTGAATTCAGTAATCTAGATAAAAAGAAAAATTTAAATTAATTAACTAATAACCGAAGTAATTTTTTTAAAACAAAGAAAAAATTAACAAAAAACCAGAAGTAATTATAATTTATAATTACACAAAAAAAAATTTGGCCGAACTCACAGTTGCAATGTGATCATTAAAGAATTCACTTGATATAAATTTAATATGAGGAATAAATCAACTGTTCAAGTAATCATTAAATGTCTGTGAGAACAGTAAGTCGAAACAAAGTAATACCTTTGGAAAATAGATTTTTCTTTCTCAGTAGCATCAGAATTCCACCACAATGAAAGATAACTGATTTCGGCCCAAATGAACTTCCTTCCAACACCTTCTATTAACTTTTCCATCATATTTGTAAAGATTGCCTTTGTTTGTGTTTTATAATAGTTTTCAAATGTTTTGATCCAACCTATTTATATAGGAAAAAAAGGGTTACTTAATTATCAACAAGTTTTGGCTTCTAGTGGTGATTTCATTAAAAAAATCTTTTCTCTTCATAATTTTATAGTTTAAATGTACCTGGATCATTATGTGAATGTGGTACAATGAACACTTTCAACTTGTTTTTCTGATTCCATTGCTCATCTTTATATTCAATTTCCCATCCTTGTTTCCACACACCACCATCTTTATCATCAAACATTATCCTTTCATACATTGAAAGCATCTAAAAATATCAATTTTATTGACAGCCAGCAATAACAATAAAAAAAAAATTGACCTCTTTAAGGATGATGGAACTATTTCATATCAAATTATTTATATCTATGGTCATTTGACCATAGATATAAATAATTTATATTTTTTCATTTTCATTCATTTTATACATTTGTATATAAACAATACAGATCTTAAATTAGTGTGCAAACAATTTAGTATAACTTAAGATAGCAATCAATAGAGCCTACTATGTAAAAAACAACTGTTTGGAATTAAGATCTAAAATGTAAGTCCAAAGCTAAAAGATCATTTTGTATGGGTTTCAGGCCCGCACAAAAATTGTTATCGTTGTTGTTCAGTGAATTAACATATATCTACAATATATGTTCCTTATAATTTCTAGATTTCAATGATAATATAATTTTCAAGTAACGAAGGCAAGAGTGTAATGAAAAATAAAACAAATGTCAAGCAACCAAAAAATTTGTACATGAAATTTGCTTATGATAGCGTTATAATTTTAATTGCATTAAACTTATTACCTGGATATCTGTCTTCGATGTTGCCTGGTTTATAGGACATGTCGAGGCATTCAACTTTATACGCATTTTTGGAGGTTCATCTCCCACAACTTTAAATTCTCTGATTTTATTCTCTCTTTTTGGTGTTCTCAGTCTTTTTGGTTGCACATAAACCTCATGTGACTTTTCAACAATCTGCTCTACAGCAGTCTTGATTTCACCAACAACTGCATGATGTTCGTTGAGCTCTTTCTCCAAGTGTAGTAATTTAGACTCAAATGATGTCCATTTATTCTGAAAAAACAAAAAGTATTTGATAAACTTATAGTTAACTTTTTAAGATCTGTTGGATCTATTTTTTTCATTTTACTTACGTCAACGTCCACTACAACCGGCTTTATACTTGGCAACTTAAAACTTAAGTCGGTGACGACATATAAAATGAAAATGAAGGCAATTATACAAGTCGCCCAGAAAACTGCAGACAATCTTCTTATCCTCATTTTGAAAGTCAGTCAGACCAACAGTACCCCGTAATCAACAAGAAATAAGTTCATTAAATTTAATCATGGAGTATTTTGGTTTTACAAAACTTGTTTTATAAAACCAGTTGTTTATTTTTCTTTATCCCACTAATATTTACGATTTCATTTGTGATAATCTTTACAAAATCGTGCCAACCAAATTTAATTTATTGTAAAAAGAGCATATATTTCATTATAAAACATAAAACTAAAATATTACACCGCATCGAAATACGATAACAAATTGCCGATGAGCCGATGTCATAAAAAAATATCGTGTCCTGACATCTGTCAAGTATTAGAAATTTCAAACACGGAGCGATTCTGTTCCTGACATTGTTAATCTATGCAATCAAAATTTATCTATGGTCACAAAAAACCAAACTATGTAGTAATGGCCTATGTCGCATTGCATTGCACCTCCCCTGCACTCTTTAATGCACTTAGGTTTTAGTACAACCTTTTAATAAAAAGTCGCTATTGAGATTAATAAAGAAAAATACATAACATAAGGCATACTAAATTTAAAACTTTCTATAATACTTTGGGCGGATTTCTTTTGAACTTGGAATGTCCAAAGTTAAATAGTTTTTAAAATAGTAATTTTAAAGTATTTCGATGCTATTGTATGATTTGAAAGACTTATGTCTCTAATTTTAGGCTATTGAACTATTTTCTGGTTATTCACACTGAAGATGCCGATGAGTTAGATAACAAAAGTTAAAAGTCAATGGAATTGAAATAAGTTGTAAAAATTCAGTACAGGTGATAAAAAAACTTCAGTAATTACGAATAAAGCTACTTGTCGTATAATTACTATCTATTGTGAAAAGCATTGTTATCCTAAGTTATCCCATACGGCGGCATTTTATAATATAAGGTTTCTTAGATAATCCATTTTCCTTTGACAAATATATATACAGAATCTCATAACTTATTGTTTTAACGTATAATAAGTTATGAGATTCTGTTTATAAACCTCGATAAAGTAAATAAATTAAAAATCGATAAAAATATAAGAGTGGAATTTAACAGTTACAGTACATGTATCCGATAATTAAACCCTATTGATTTTGATATGGAATGTCAAATTTGAACGTCAATTTGTTTGTGTGCGAAAATGGCGTCGAAGGAATCGCTGGATGTGAGTATTTAGAATTTAATCGAATGCATGACGATAACGTGGTCTTTTATGGTTTATTTGTAAAGTATTTTATATAATAAGTGAAACGATGTCTTTAAGTTCTTGATTTGTATGCCATACATCCTTATGAAGCATAAAAGGCCACGCCCTGAGACGGAGTTTCTCATTTTATGTTTTTTCTTTGATATTCGAGTATTTAGAAATTTAAATAATATGTGAAAATATAAACCAATAACTATATTAGTGGTCCCTTGGATCGTAAATTATAAAGAAAATACTTTTCATTTAAAAAAATGTCTAAAACGGTTCAACGTTTATTCTGATGCGGCAAAACTTTAACGGCTTTTAAACCAAAAACATTTAATGTTTAGCCTTAATCGTAATTGGCGATGATTGCTTTATTGATTTTTATTCTCTCAAACTAAAAGTTTTTCTAATTTTAAAGTATTACATAGAGCTTGTCTTATTGATTTATTTAAAGTACAATGTTTTACACTTTATACTTAAATTGGTAAAAAGAACTATATTCTACGGATTGATATATTAATTCAGGCTGTGTTAAAATATCGACATGATTTTAAGAAAGAAAATACATGGATAGGCATATATTGACATTGCGATCAAAGCATTAATATCATCTAAGATTATTGATGTTTAATATGCATAAATAAAATCTGCATTATGAGTAAAATCTCTTACTTCTAATCTCATAATAGTGGCTTTTGTCAATAAATTGATAATTTTGGCAATTATTATTTCACTTTTAAATACTAATTTTCAGTTTTAATCTTCTCTTTTGGTCGGTTCTCTTTATTTCGCTTAGAAACAATGGATGATGTTATATTTATTAATTTTATATGTATATGATTAGACTTCAAATTGAGGTATATTAACTGGTTTAAAGGAGAAATGATGGTGTTTGCAGTTTAACCACAAGTTTCACTGCTGCAATACTCAAATGCAAAAACATCATCCCCCTTAGTCTCCTTGAGAGTCCAGAGTCCAAGGAACCAAGATATTTTTTTAAGCTTATAGAGGGCTCTGTCTAAATTGAGTGTATCACTTATGAAAGTTGTCCCTAGGGACCATTTAAAATATTTTCGTACATGTTATGTACCGTAGTAGGGTAAATTTCTCTCACTCTAAAAATATATGATTCATTTTGGGCACTTCTCTGTGTTTTTCTCCTGCAGTTTGGCCATTAGCTATATGTATTATATTAGTTGGTGTTGATTTAGACAGCTAAGATTTGACAGTGCAGGAGTAAGCTGGTATAGCCTTGCGCGGTGTTTAGCGCGCTTCGATAACGGACCCGACAATTGAATGCATCCGCATTTGTGTCAAAGGACGCAGCACGCGCGCCAAGACGCTGATCCTCACTCAAGGTTGCCCGATGGAAAACTACGCTTGGGGTCGACACGGTTTTAAATTTAGAATCAAGTTTGAGAACTCTCGGAATAAGAATCTATACCCGAAAAGCATTATCGTAAATAAAAAGATTTCACTAAAATCAGCTGGAATTTTACACATCATTGAACACGTTGAAATTTAAAACTTAAATGCTCTTCTGTTATTGGACATTTTGATGTGTAGAAGACGGAAGCGCGCGTATGTGTGTATTTTATCGAATTAGGACGACAAATATTTGCACAATAACAAATGATATTCATTTATCACCATAATGACAAAGCATGGTCATTGCTATGCATCTGAATGCTACATACGTATAATATGTTAGGTTATAAGGTGGCGACCTCACTCGCCCATCCCTGCATTTAGACGTACGTTTCTGAATCAGCGTATTCAATAGAACTGCGAGCATTGAATTAATTTATTTCTCATTAATACCGTCGGGGTAATGCAGATGTAAAATATTACTCGTGCATGTTGTTAAGTGTAGAAAATTCGACTGAAGTGATACTTGTATTGACACATATTGTCATCCCTTACATTATCTTTGAAAAAACAGAGACAGCAATGTCTTTCAACAACGTCACGTTGTCACGGCAAGTCGAATTTCACGGTTAACAACTACTAGACGGTTATAACATCCTTGATACATCAAAAATCAATAATATTGATAACAAAACACAAATTCTTACGAGTGGAAACTGGTTATTATCTCTTTCTCGAAAACCTTCCCTACGTTACATCTGTATTTTGATATTTTGTAAAAGGTTAAACTTAATAAGTAGATGAGATATTCTTTAGACGGACATAGACGTTCGAATACATCTGATATACGAATTGAAAGCAGTTTCTAAGATTTTATTACAAATGCATCGTAAAATTCTGTACTCATACGAATAGTATTTATCAATCTCAAGTCGTAAAGATCCCTAGCTATCATAAACTATAGACCGGAGACTAAAAGTACTGTTATAATGTATGTGTGTAGTGGTGGTCTCGTGGGCAGTCTGTCCGCCGGTCTGCAGAGGCTAAGGTCTTGACGCAAATGCCCGCACTTCCGTAGGATGTATAGAATGAGAGCGTGTCCTAATAAAGACGCAACGCTCGTGGGTTTGTCCCTCCTGGTGACTATTGAAATGAATTGATTATTATAATGTTTTCAGTGTGCGGCAAAATATCGCTTTGTCTTATACTAATTTAGAACTAGATTGTACTACTTTAGTAAGAAGACTCATAAATACGATTTCTCACTTCAGCAGAAAAATGTCCAAAAAGATTATTCTTGTCTAACATTTGGGACAGTTTAATAAATCCAACTGGACGATTGTAATTTTAAAAAATGCCAGATTTGCTAAGTAGTCTTGAGATTTGGCCATGGTCCATACAACCACTCAACTGTAGTGAATTTTTAACTCTATTTCATTCACAAGGCATATTTTTATATAAATATACTAGCTGTCGCCCGCGACTTCGTCCGCGCGCAGTAAAAAAAAAACTTAATAGGGGTATGAAAAATAGATAGTAGCCGATTCTCAGACCTATTCAATATACTCGGAAAATTTCATGAGAATCGGTCAAGCCGTTTCGGAGGAGTACGGGAACGAACATTGTGACACGAGAATATTATATATAAGATTGAATCATTACTATTATGCATTTTAGCTATCGTTCTGTTGATTCCTACATAAAATTCAGTAAATCTGTTATATTTAAGAAATCGTAGGCGCACTAACTCGTTACGTCGACTGTAAATTTTAAAATTATGATCAGCTTTCGGTCATCTAACAAAACACTTTTAGATTTGTGGTTTAAAACATTTACCAAAGATTATGTAAAGATTTTTCAACTGCAGCCCTGGATTTTTTACATTACTTGTTAAATGCACACAGCTGAAATATTTTTTTCTTACACTAATCAGTTTCTTAAAAAGCTTATCCAAAAGTGTCGATACGTCTGATTAAAGATTGAGTTCTTATAAAAGATTTTTTTTCTTAGTCACCAAGATGGAATATGATAAAATCTCAAGAACGTGTCCTTTGAATTTATATTTTATAATTTAACTCAATATATCAGATATCACGTTTCGAGGCAAAGACGGCGGCAGTCTCGTTACGTATCTAAATCGTGACATTTTATATTCTCAGACTCCCTTAATAGCATATCTGTGTAGAGTTATACATTTGCAACTTTATTTGTTAAGTGCTGCAAAGTGGAGACGTGTATAATTCGAAAAATAAAAATAAATTAAGCATTTAATGATTTTATTCTTTTCTGTCTGTAATACGTTTTTCTTTTGTTAAAGTTTGCTTAATTTTACTACCTGTAAAATTCTTTCGAGTTTTTAAGTTATTCTTTTTGGAAATAAATCAACTGTGTAAGGGCGTATTGAGCCAATTTTTTTAAAAGTGTATTGCATATTTCATTTTATTTTCCTATTTCTTTTTTCTATAACTTTTTCCTACTATGCAGCTACTGTTGCGTATGTAACTTTTTCTGTCGGAATCTGTTATGCTGTAATTTCGTAATTTTTTTTTCATTAATATTAAAATATGCGGCATCATTCTAAAAACTTTCATTTTTATCGAGGTCGAAGGGAGTAAAGTTAAAGGCGGTATTGAAGTTTGAACGATAGGGCTTAGTTCTAACTTCACAAGGTCTGTGTTAGTTATGTAACTCAGTTGGAAAACGAGAGATGTAAGTTCAGCAGTTGCGTAACACAATGCGTGCGCCATTTGTCCGCAGATGATTTGACGATGCGGCACAACGACTGAAATCGACCCATACATAGAAAAATGATACATCCCTTAAGAAACACTAAGTCTGATAGATCGAAATGCTACTTTTGATTAGCCTTTTTATCATGTAGAACAATATTTGAAATATTTTGCGACTAAGTTAAATTTCTCAAGTACGTGTGTTTTATTGGATTACAATTTAATGTCAAGCAAAAATGTGATCAAATATTTTTCAGCTAGATTATTTAAACTGCTTCTATAATGTATTTTGTTCGATCGATTTTTCATAACAATTATATTTGTTTAAACATATATATAGTCATTTTTTATTTAAAAGATCGTTTGAAAGTTTTCATAACCTAAATAATGGTTGCCATAGATCATAATAACTATGTTTTGGTACAAATTTAAAGAATTTGTACAATTTACACTACGTAATAGACTAATGTAGATATATCTAATGCTAAAATAACTGTAGGGTGAATAGTAATTTGAAATAAATGTATATTTAACGAATACCTAAAACATTTATTTATGTTACATACTAGTTGTAGCCCGAAACTCCGTCCGCCTGCAGTAAAAAAAAACTTAATAGAGGTATGAAAAATAGATAGTGCCGATTCTCAGATTTACTGACTATGCATATAAAATTTCATAAAATCGATCAAGCTGTTTCGGAGGAGAATCGTAACTAACATTGTAACACTAGAATTGTTATATATATATAAAAATATTGGGATCCGGATAGATGTGCAGTTTCTAGGCATTGAGACGTAGCTGCTCTAAAGCCGGCTACACACCTTCACTTTTGCAATAGAAAGGGAAGTCACTGGCTCCTTAAATACAGGTGAACCTAGTTAAGGAGCCAAGGCGATACTGATGTAATCATTTAAGTATGCAATAAAGAATCTTTATTATTATTATTATTACTTTTAACTGAACAGTTCGGACTGTTCAGTTAAAACTGAATGTATGTAGCCGGTTTTACTGGCAAAGCATAAAGTTAATATATATAGAAGAAATGTCTAAATGTGTCTTACGTGTTAACATGAACCATTAGATTATTTAGAGATAACGCCTTGGAACTAGTTTCCAATGACTTCTAGGCATAATTTCATTTACATGAATTATTCATTGGACGCTCACGGGCTATATGTTTAATGTTTATTGTATTCACTAACACTTGTATCTTAAAGCAAGCTGTTAACAATTAGTCGTGTCTTTGCATATTTATTATAATACATTACGTACATAATTGTAATTATCTTGCTACATAAATCCTTATTCTCGTATGTTAATCTTACTAAGATTATAAATGCGAATGTTTGGATGGATGTTTATTTGAAGGTATCTCCAGAACGGCTCAATGGATCTCGATGAAATTTGACATAGATGTAGATCATAGTCTGGAAGAACACACAGGCTACTTATGTTTTTTTACTTCCGCGCGGACGGAGTCGTGGGCGACAGCTTGTTTATCTATTTTCACAAATGTGATAGTTATCTTCTTGTTCTTATAAAAATATTTGGTTAAAGTTAGATTATCTTTTAATTTCACGAACAATGGTTATAACGAGGATTTAGGTTGGGTTGCCAACTTGAACTGATTAAATTAAATTAAATTTAAATTTACCAAAACCTATATATCTTAGTCACATTTGTGTACATCTTTGCATCTTGATATATGAACGCGTTGCTCTGAGACGGCGTATAAATAATATACTCACGATAGATTTCAGCGGCTTATTTTTAGGCGCAATGTCAAACAACTAAATCAGGCCTACAGCGAAAGCATATCCGCCGATCAAAATATTTTATTTATGACTTTCTTAACACGATATTTCTGGAGCAATAAAAGAAACCTCTTTATTGAACGTTAGTGGTTTTTTACGAGTAACTTACTTTGACGTAACAACTGCGAACGTAAAAGTAAATCTCTGAACCCGTCTAGGACTATTTTTTGAACAATGTTTGAATGTTTTACTAATTTTCTTATAGTTTTTTTTTTATTTTAGCTGTATCGAAAAGATTTTTTCCACAAGAACTTATTGTTATCTATATTTTTTACAAAGAGATCTACAAAATCTATTATGCTACAAGAACAGGGAAATCTAAATTTGTAGAATATAAAAAAAAAAAGAATGCTGGCTATGCTCTAACTAATTACGTACGGGCGATAACGAAGAATATTAATAATACAAGCCATAAATCCAGACAAAACCGAGTTCGGCCACTGTTATAAATAATGTCGTAACTGAGACGGTGAACGTAATTTTTTTTCCTCCCTTTTTCGCTGTCGTATCTTTTCCTTTAGAAATGCGAGCTTTCATTCAGTCAGCTTTTCTGTATTGGATTACAGAGAGAATGCCCTCACTCGACAACGCTATTTATCTTTTTTCTTATTCTACTAATAATGGAAAATTTCATCAGATAATGTTAGTATTTAATAATTAACTAGTTCGATATCTTTTGTACTTTATGGTATTTGATTCATTTTCTTTTAAATTTAACCTAACATGAAGCTATAAAATATCCCCTAATAATCCTATAGTGCCTAATATCTGAAACTTGTGTTGCGATACGTTTTCATTATTATTTATTTTTTAATTAAGTTAGAAAGTTTTCGTAGAACCTCGTTTTCGCAACTTCTTTGCTTTTCATTATGTTTTGCGAATAAAATTTACTAAAATAATTTCACCAAAAAAAATATGAAGAAAATGTGAATGGACCTCAATATAATGAAGTGCCTGTTCAAATGATAAAAAACTTTATAAAAAAATTCGGTATATTATAAAAAAAACACGAAACGTAAAAACAAATACAAAGAGCGTATTTAAACGATTCTCAATAAAATAACATCGTGTACTAGTAAAATGCATAATTCATTGGTAGAGGGTAGGTAGTTGCTGACTGGGCGGTTTTCCCGGGTAGCTTGGCCGCGGCCGGTGCATCGCTCTGTAAAGGGGTCACGGTATCGATCCTACTGCACCCGCTAGCGCCGCCCCGGCTCAAACGCACAACTATGCCTTGCTACACTGCTTGTCCTACTTTTAAATGCAACTTCTTTTTTTATTTATGACTCAAAACGAGCAATTCCTGTGTATTGTAGGTAAAAAATATTATGCGAGTATAAAAAAATGACTATTGTATAACATTAAAATAAATATGACAGCAATTAATGTAGTTGTTCATTTCAATTGCTATGTTAATTAACTCCTAATATTTTATGTTTCTAATATTAGGAGCGTAAGATTTAGTAAAAATGTGAATAAAGAAAAATAGGACTATTTAGGTTCCGAAGATAGCATAAAATTGCTTTCGGGTCTTCGGATCCGGCTTACGGTTACTATAATTTCAACTAAAACTTTCTAAAATATGTTTAAAAATCGTCAGTAATTAACACCTCTACATGTTAATTTATTTATAAACTTACTTTATAGCAGCTAGAATTACTTAAATTTTTATCTAATTTATTTTTAATTCCAACTGTTTCAGTAAAGTACCATACTGTGAGTAAAATTACAGCTGATTCTTATCAAATCGATTTGTCATTTCGGGTCCGTAATACACGAACGGGCTTATATAATGTCCTGAAAAGGTCATAAGCCTTTCGCCCTCCGAACAATATTAAAAAATAAAATAATAAAGTGTCAATAAAATATCTTGAAAAAATTCCATTACAGTATGAAAAAGGCTTCTTAGAAATTGTGGTTTTGAATGCAGATACATCAGTCCCTTTTTGTTTAAAATACTCTTTAATCTTTCGAAATAGATATGTTAGTATTTTTAATGGTATACATTGACGTGTACTATACATTGATCATTGTTTTAATTAAAACATTTCAGAAGCGAGTCATGAAATTGATCAATCGTAACCAATTAATTGCTAAAGGTTAAACTGTATTCTGGTTTAATCTCGTTAGGGTTCCGTAGGGAATTAAATGAAACAAATTAAGTAATGTTCGTATGCTTCTTTATGTTGATTAAAAGAAGATAAATATAAGATATAAAAGAGATTTCTGATAAAGAATGTTGCATTAATTAATCATCTAGACAGCGTTATAGAAAAACTGTCTATTCCTATTTCTATAATTTGTACTAGCGGTCAACCGAGATTTCGTCAATGCAGAATTGAAAAGCCTATAACGCAGCCACGTGTATCAGCTACCTTTCCGTCAAAGTCCCGACAAAATCCCGTCGAAATAGGTCTAGTCCTTCCGGAAATTATTTCCGGAAATTATCCGGAACAAACGCGCTATTGCGGACAGACATAAAGACAGACAAAAATTTTAAAAATTAGTTTTTCGTTTTCAGCAACGAAAAATACATCACTTGTTCAAAATATATGTTTTTCTCGATATTACATATATACACTACAATTTACTAATATGTATAGATATATGTATAGATAGATATATAAATTGAAGACACGTGGAAAATTTCGCTAAAGTATGTTATCCGCTTGTATTGCACACTCACCCTTATTTGTTTTTACGTTGGTTTTCCCGACAACTCAGCAATACGTTGGAAGGACGTTGGGGATTGAATAAACCCTCTATATTGTGTATTATTTTCGCTTTGAAGCGAGGGTAGAAAGACCTTGAATGTGAGAATTGGAGGCGCGTATTTTTTTATTCCTATTTGCGTAATAAAAAGAGTTACACTATCTTTTTGCATGCCAATATTGTTTCTTGAATATTGTAAAACTTAACATCATTGTCTTTTATAAGAAGTGAGCGACATTATCAGATATACTACGGAGTTTCCGTTCCTCAGATATAATTTATACCTATAGTATCTAATGTCATGATTTATTCAGTTTAAAGTCATAAAAAGTAAATCAAATGGACATAAACCGCAATTTAAAGTTACATTTGAAATTTATTACAAAATTGAGCCAAATGGTAAGCTTGAAATAGCGCTATAAAATATTCGAGAAACGGATCCAGGATGTTTATACATTTTTATGAATCCAAATGTTGGACGGAACTTGTGTATAACATGGTCTTTACAATGTCTGTAAGGCTTAATGTGCATTGGATATTGCGACATGCTATCCTTTGCCAAAGAAAGGATGATCATTAAAATGTACTGAAGGAGTTCTACTACGAATAACGAACTCTTGCAACTGTGATAATAGTTTTATTAATATAAAATAGTGTATTTTAAATATTAAATTCAAATTATTTGTAACCAACGTAGCTTTGATTTAATGACGGTTATTTATTGATTAAAGAAGTACTCCATTTAATTTACTTATTTGTTTTATTTAGGAAACAAACAGTTAATATGCAAGTACTATTTATACAATGAAGACTATATAAAAAGTGGTTATGCTTGTTTACTCGTTTCTGGTAATATAACTCGTATCACATATCTTGTTTTCATACATATTTACAAGGGCAAGTTATAATAGTTTATTCATGTACCTGTCTGGATTCCAGATCTCAGTTCCTTGGGGAAATCAATTCGACCCGTGTCATAATGCTAGAGAATCACGTTACCAGAATTGTATTATAACTTGATTATTATTTAAAACTGATTATTTGAAATGGACTTTTGTCTTAGACTTGTCTTAAACACAGTACAGCTTTATCTCATTGTGATAGGAAAAAGAAGTGGATATGACAGGGACGTACAGGAAGGGGAAATATCCTCTCTCCTTTGTGTTAAAGGCATTTACAACCTTTCCACTTCTTGAAACTACTGAACCCATTTGAGAAATTATTTCACTGTTGGGTGATATAATAAAGCCATTTATTTCCATACAGATAAAAAAAACAAAATTAAAAATTGGGTGATATATGTTACAATTATTACTAGATTTTTTAAATTCCGTGCGGACGAAGTCGTGTAACTGCTATGTTAAATAAGTTTCTTTGAAATTCTTAAATGTATACGACGCCTAGTCAATAGCGAAGCAGTATCTGGCAAGATAAAGTCGATGTGAAAAGGTGCTCTCAGCAGCTCTTGTCGTACGTTGGCCTGTTATTATACGAAGTGGTCGCCGTATCGATCAGACGTTACGTAAGCCGTAGGACGCGCCGCTTCCACTCAGTATTTCAGCATTATCCAACGTAACCTAGTTTAAGCGAAATCACTTTGGGCGGGGTATATTTATTTCTTTGTCTTGAATTTACAGCGCCATTACGCCCTGGTGCGTTTTAGTACTTGTGTTTCATTTTATTCAGACGGTGTATTGCTGTAAAGGTTTTATAGGCTACGTAGGAGCCGGGGATTGCTAGTTTAAAGAAGATTTATTCGATGTTTTCTGAAAATAATACCTGTGGTTTTCTATTGCCGAGACACATGTCTAGAGCAGATGCTTTGCTAGCATTTTGTGTAAAATTGTACCTGTAAGCTCAGGGAGATTTCTATATGATTCACGATACTTTCTTTTTGTATTTTATACCTGCCGCATTTAAGTCTATTTAGAGAAAGATGGGCGGGCTTTGAAGTTTTCTCCGTCAATATTTTCCGAAGCCGTCGTCGGCACGGGCGCGTCTTTACATCAAACTAATTTGATATCGGGAGACACTCTGTCTACATGACGACGGCCGTAAAGACGGGACTAAGCGTACGACCCCATCTATTTGCAGCATAATAAATTAAATGAACCCGAAATGTTTTATCATGGATTGCGAAATACTTTGGCAACGCTAAAAATAAAATGTACCTTTAGAACCTTTACCTATGTGGGGTCTCTAGCATATACAGACTTAGAATTTAATCGACCTGTAAAAATATATTTCTTTTTCAAAGGCTTGTATTTTGTATGTGAAAAATAATTAACTTCCAAAAAATTTATTTGTACGTAAGGCAGAATATCATAAAGTAAATTAGATTCGAATTAAACATAGAGTAGAGGATAGTTTTCTCTACCTACTTCATATAAGTATTATGTAACTATAGCAAGTAGCAATCAACGTTAAATTTTAATTTGTTAGCTGTTCAACGTAGTTGTTGACTTTACTCGTATCTAAAGTACCGATCAATTAATTAACGTAAAAGCTTCCGTCAACAAAGCTAATGCGCCTTCTATTTTTGTAATAGCAATTTCTCAACTTGCCAGTGAAATACGACACAGGGAATGTAATTATGTTTGCCTTGAGACGATAGCTCCGACAAACTCATAAAGGTTCGCAGTATAATGGTTACATGTTTTGCTGAGTCAAGAACTCCGTTGTACAAAATTATTATGAGAAACTGCCTGCCTTCAACGACTTTCAATTAACATGAGAAATGCCAGGCACTATTACTAGACATCGAAATCTAAAAATATTAACATTTCAATAAAGAATTGTGACGTGTTTTTTTGTCTATATGAATTATACCAAAATACCTTTACAAAAAAATTATCTCTGTTTTTCAAAGTAATTGAGAGGGATATTAAGTTTTTGAACAAATGTTTCGGAAGTGGAAGCTAATGGTTACCGATAATCGATTAAATTAATAATTAATTCTCGTTTTCTCTCTAATCTACAATTCTTTCCTCCTTTCAATTACATTAATTTAATGCAGGAGTTAACTTACTTATGAGGATGCAGCTATTAAAGCTGGCTATCCTTGTTAGCTAAAAGCTTTGAGAGGGGATTTGCCAAATTGGTTTCGTCCAGATTTCGTTGAGTTGCAAAGTTAATTAATGAATACACTACAGAATTTACTAAAGATTAATTAATTAAAGCTAAATAAATTAATATAAAGGCCTAATATTATGTTTAGAGATTACTATTGGAATGAATAAATGGTTCTAGGTTCTTGTTAGTAGTAGTAGTTTTTTATAACTGGTCAACGATAACTTTTTCTAACGTAGTATATAAAAAAATGTAGAAATAGAAGAGCTAATATGAATTTCTTCTAAACAAAAAACTTGACTAAATATGCACGTGAAGTATTTTCTTGTTATTTAGTTCCCAGGCGGTTACACATTTCGGCTAAACGACGCGACTACACTTAATAGATAATTTGGCTGCCTGATAACAAACCTTAACTGTTCTTTTCCTCTGACTCACTGTCAGCCGTAGAGTACAAAGGCCGAAATTAAATCCAGCTGTTACTGCAATACGCCCGCCACTTGCTAATGTTGCATATTACACATGGCTTACTTAGGTCTTGGTTGAAAATTTTATATGACATATTTCATACAATTTTAATGATTATGATATTATGAAATCCATTTGTTGAGTGTGGAATTTATTAATATCTAATATGGTTGAATAATAAAGAATACTGTTATGTTTTCACGTAATTGTTTTCTATTTTTTTCTCTTCATGCAATTGAATGTTTCTCTTTTTATTGGGTAACCAGTATTTTATACAAATTACATATGGAAAAAAACACGACACAATATTAATAATCTCAATACATCAAAACAAAGTCAATCACATTTTGCGTATTTTTAAATGTTGAAAAAAAGAAATGAAACAATAACCATTTTGCAGTTAAAGAAAAATTATTAAATGTAGTTAGTAATTATAGTAAAAGTTTTGGTTTAGAAGTTTTATTTTGCTAAAAATTCAGCGTGCATTAAGAAAACTAAAACGATTCGTGTTCAGCTTTCCGGAGCGCAGTTGCACAAGTTTAATTTGATTTGCTACGTTTCTACTTCGCTTACCCTCAACCGCCAGACGGGTCGCAGACGGGCTCGCAATTTTACCACTATACTTGTTTCACGGATGTTTGAGTCTGTAATGAAACCTATAAAATACTTTTAGCATTCGAGTTTTTGTCGCGTCATTTAAGTTAATTTTTTTTTATTTCATAAATGTCATTGTTTAGAAATTAAAGTAACTCTTGTTAAATAAACTTAAATCTTACTGTCTGTGTTAAAGCTTCTCAGGATCTGTCTTTCTTCATTCATCTTGAATTTTTTTTTAACCATCGTATCACGATCTTTCAGTGAGTAGCATATTAAAGTTTATAGGAGATATTATGTCTTTCTATGTAATGACATTATGTCGTTAACTGTAACTTCATGGTTAAATACTAATGTTCTGTTAAAGTGATTAGATTTAACACGAACTGGACTGTTCAGGTACAATATAAGCTGAGTGATGTCAGAAAATGTTCGCGAATTTCATTCATGTGCCGTGCCCACGCGCAATTGCGGACCAATCTCATGTTACAATCTAATCAGGAAAGAGCGACCGGATGCCATTAGGATTTTGTAAGGTCCTCGCGACAACAAAACAATTTTAATGTCCAGATAATTTACTTTGACGTGTTTTATGTTTACGAAGTTACATGGTGGTTCCCACCGAGGGGCTCGTGCCTACCCAATATTTGCGGCTAGGCCTTTGTCAACGAATTTACTTCCTACACTTAATTCAATTGTATGAAGTTATATCTATGGGAGTAAAAATAAAATTAAAAGACGACGCACGAACAACATATAAAATTGTCCGTGTGGGTCTTGTCGATGTGTTTTTTCCATCGTTCTCTAAAAGCACCAAAACTTAACAGTCTGTAGAACAGTCGACAGGCAAAATAGACCTTAACCGAAGGGGTTGAAGCCTGCATTTTTTTATCGGTGCCACATCTATTTGTTATTACTGTTCATATTTCACATAAATTCGTTCGTGGTCGTTGAACTGTTGGCGATGATCGGACGGGAACGGAAATCTGTCTGCCGACCACACCGGTCCGCACCGCCCCGGTCAGATCGCGCCGGTACTGGGTGGATGCTAAATGGTTTAAACCCCAGCTCCATTAGCATGTTCAAATCTGTGTACCCTTTGTGTTATTGTAATAGAGTATTTTTGTAGCGTAGGGAATTGGAAAATGACAACTAATTTAAAACTTTTATGTAAACCTTTTCCCGACGTTTTCAGTATATTGTGGCAGAAAGTATTTTACTCGTCATTAAAAAATTGTGTAGCGCTTTCGAGATTTCAAATTACAAAGAATATAAATAAAGGCAGTATTAAAGAAATAACCACAACAGAGAACAAGCTTTATGTAATGTTCTATTTTAACAACTATTCTCGCATGAAACTATAAAAGAGCAAAGTTTAAGAGATATTTAAGTAGCAGAGAATGTTGGAGATCGCTTGGAGCTCTTCCAAATATTGCGCGAAACCTGTACGTTGTTACATCTCTGGTTAACTTTGGTGCAATGGTTATTTTATAAAATGAGATCACATTGCGATTAAACAATGAATGTTATATTTCGTATGTTGGTTGATAAAAACGTTAAAACAATATTTATTTGTTTATCTTTTAAAGTAGTGATTGTTTTTAATTCTTTTATACTCCAATGTTGTTTTATGCCATTCTTTTTTCAATGAGCTTATTAGACGGTTAATGGGAGAACGTTTGGGTTATCTTTGTATTAAATATTCAAATATAACATAAGTTTATTTTTGATCATGTTAAATGTTCACTATTACAATTTGTAATTTATAGAAATGGTGAAATTGAAGTGTCTGTATGGAATATAGAAAAATGACGTATTTAATCAAGTTTTTTTATTTTGTCTGATCGTCTGTCTGTCAGCTTAACCTGAACCGGCGGATACGATTTTGACGGGACTTTTACTGGAAGGTAGCTAAGGTGTGCGGGAGTAAAGTAAGCTACTTTTGTAAAAATTTTGCGCTGACGAAGTCGCAGGAGATAGCTAGTGTCGCAAATTCATCAAAATCAATTTTAAAAACCGCTAAACAAAACTACATTCGGAATTTAGGGCAGTCGGTTCACGATACGTACAATACTCTAGATCTACTTCATTACGTAAATCCAAACGTAAATCAGGCGATGTTAAGTGCACGAGAGAATTGCCGCTCCGGCTGTAATTCAATTATGAGAGTGCCGGAGACTCGTGAAGGTATTCCAACTTTAGCACTTAGCCGTCAGCACGTTCGATCTGCTAACGATGGAATCGATTTGTGCTTCATGCTAATTCATATTCTGTTCTTTATTATCCGCGGTTTTTGAATTTGTTTTTTTAATTTGTAACCGTCGTTTTCCACTGCCAGAACAAAGCTAAAAAAGTACAGTTTAATTAATAACCTCCCATCTTTTTGAAGTCGGCTAATTATGTTCCTCACAG
Source organism: Papilio machaon (assembly GCF_912999745.1). NCBI lineage: Eukaryota > Metazoa > Arthropoda > Insecta > Lepidoptera > Papilionidae > Papilio > Papilio machaon. The sequence continues at coordinate 4,852,070 of NC_060002.1, forward strand.
CCTCCGAAAAAAAAACATTTGAATTGTTCGATTGATCAATTCATTGTAGTTACAAAAGACAATTTTGAAATTGAATTGTGTACTTATTTCTAGATCAACCTAAACAATTAAATATGGTTTCGACATTAATTCTCGGATTAACTTATGGTTGAATTTCTTCTTTTTATATCAATAAGTTTTACTGCTTTTGATGTTCTGTTCCACAGCAATCTAGAATTTACTACATTTCATTTGCTCGTGTCTTTCAATCCGTTTTGGAATTACCGGTTCAATCAATGCCTTTCAGCGCATTGATGGACCCAGTTTCCATTCAGATTGCAACTTCTGCTAAGTTCTTTGGATCTCATTTAATTTCCATTTGCAAACTTTACATAAATTTATCTTTGTTCAGATTTACCAAGATTTTAAATTTTGGGATGTAATTTAATACTTTTGTAATAGCAATTTTTCAACACTTTGGAACATAAGTTGGTGTTATATTTTAATAAACATTGGCTATACTTCTATTTATTGATCAGATTTGTGGTTTAAATTCATACTCCTTGAGTTTGATGTTACGAAAATCCATTTCTCTCGTTAGTTCTGGCAAGATGCTTCAAAAGTTTACACGAGTCATACTTGAGTTAGCGAATTTCAAATTTAAAAGCTCATTCAACGAAAATTCAGCTCTTATGCTTCAAAGTTAAAACACAAATGCAATTAAAAATATTCTTTCCTTCTTATTCCATTTTGTGGCGGCGGCCATCTTGGACCGATTTTTATCAAATATAGCTAAGAACACTCCCGATAAATTCACCTTTCAAACAAAAAGAACCAAAATCCAAATTGGATCATCCGTTCGGGAGCTACGATGTCACAGATAGTCACACATACATGCACGTCAAACTTATAACACCGCGTCGTTTTTGCGTCGGGGGTAAAAATAAACACGTTATTATAATAGTTATATTCAGCGGTTAACACTGTTAAAATAATAAGTACAATATTGTTTCTAAGGACCGTGTTTGATGTTAAATTATGAATGCACGATTACTGATTGTTTGTTCCGTACACAAAGCAGAGTCTTTGTGATGTGAGCGAGGAAAACAGAATGAATAAACAGCCATCTGCATTAAGTAAACAAGCAAGTGATTTACAATTTGCGCAAACCGCTGTACTGGGGTAGAAACTAAATATTTTCAGAACAATCGTTTGCAGTAACATGTTTGCATAGACTTCTGAATCTTGTTCTAGCATACACTTAACTGTTTATATTATCTAGGACTACAGGATAACAACGATGTATAGTTCTATAGAGAAATAAATACGGGAACATATGTTCGGCATACGACATAAAATATTACGAGAATTTAAGACATTACTTATTTCAATTCAAATTGAACTAGCTTGAATAGTAAACACAACAGTCTTAAATCAGTGTCAGTTATCCATTCGCCCAGTACGCCCCAAATATGATAGGAATGAGCCAAATTTTAAGTAAAATGTATTCACATATTCCAATAGATGTATATTTTGCAACATAAATGTCAAATGTTTTATGACATGAGTTGGCAGCGACCCCATGCTGCGGGGGATGGGGTCTGCCCTCATTACAGTTCCGCATACGTTAATCAATGAACATGTATGCATTTGGTACAGTACAATTGCAAATTAATAGCAATTTTCCGGAAAATATACGTATGTACCTATTAGGGTGGCCCAAAAAAATAAAATTTTTGTTTTTTGCGATTCTCGTGTGAAAATATGTGAGTTTACTATGTTTTAAGAACCTCCACCAAAGGACAGGTTAAAAAAAAATCTTAAAAGGTCGCTCAGAATTTTTGAAAAATTCCAAAATTGCCGAAAATCAGATTTTTTTTTGTTAAATTTTTTTTTCTCGTCATCTCATCTTTTTAAGTGTAAAATAATATAAAGATTCTGAAAATTTGACGTCAAAATTTATTTTCTAAAGGTCGCTCCGAATTTTTATAAATTTCCAAGGAATGAATGAATTGAACTAAAAATAATATAAATATAGTCAATAATTGACTATTTTTGTGTTTAAGATTTAAAAATGTTATAACAAGTCTGAGTATATAATTAGAATGTTAATTTTTGAATAATAAGTAATTTTAAAAAATTATGGATTTTTGCACATTATACCGCACTTATAAAAATTATGCGTAAATTTTTTTTTTCTACTCCTCGCGTTTTAAATTTATTCCTTGATACGTGAAATTCAAGAAAAAAAATTTTCAGGTCGATAACATTCATATTTAGAGGTAGCTCAAAAAGATATAATGTGTTTACCTTGGAAATTTATAAAAAATCGGAGCGACCTTTAGAAAATAAAATTTTGACGTCAAATTTTCAGAATCTTTATATTATTTTACACTTAAAAAGATGACATGACGAGAAAAAAAAATTAAAACAAAAAAAAAATCTGATTTTCGGCAATTTTGGAATTTTTCAAAAATTCTGAGCGACCTTTTAAGAATTTTTTTTTAACCTGTCCTTTGGTGGAGGTTCTTAAAACATAGTAAACTCACATATTTTCACACGAGAATCGAAAAAAACAAAAATTTTATTTTTTTGGGCCACCCTAGTACCTATACTTGATGCCTTCAGTGTAGAGGTTCTCATACACAATCTACACTTAATATGGTATGGACTTATACAATACATGTTAATAATATTTAAATTTACAGAAATATAGACACTGTAATCTAACAACCAACTGTTAATTTTGTATATGCAAATTGGTCCTATTTCATATCCAAATTGTTAGATAGAAAATCATGTTATGAAATTGTTGGCCATTTGAGTAGAAATAGATCAAATGTGGTTTACAGTTGAAACAACATATATTAAAATTTAATCAAGTGGAATAACATTTAATTAAACGATAACCACAACACTATGGAACAATTTCCATAGACATTAATAAATTTACTTTAATTTAATCTGAAGGTAGCTTGAAAAAGATTTACGTATTCAAAGCCATTTTCGCATTGGCAGAACCTTTGACTCGAACAAACGGGTTATTATTCAACACAAAGCTTCTTTAATACTATTACCTCTGCTCTGTGTAAAAGTATTGTAGTTTTCATTTGAGAATTTATTGTCTGCGGTGGACGGGTTGTTACGTAAAGCCTATTTCGTACGGTTTTCCTTTAAGGCTACTAAAAACTTTGTCGTGTCGGAAAAATCTACGCTACTGAATGTGATCGTAACTTGGAATATATGTTTTATCGAAAGGAAAAATATGAATTTTTTCCATTAAATTCTTTTAATTTAAAGGACTTTACTGTGAATATTTTAGAAATCAATGAATTAAAAAAAATTGTGGAACTTATTACGTATTATAGAGTTATCAAAGATCTCTGAAAATTTTTGTTCTCTTTTTCCAGAATAAATAAACATGATTTCACTTTAACAATTCTTTCGGCATTTAGTCTCATTGTAAACCTGGTGTCTTTCAAACTGCAAGTACTAAGTAATTGGCTTTAAATTAACTCAGAACCGCACTGCTCGGATATCACTGCTCCCTTGACTCTCAAGCTTGTGGTTATCTCATGTTATTTGCAACTGATTGGCTTCATCGACTGTTACTCATGCTTGTGGTTGGTACTGCTTTTGTTTGTAAACTTTGGTATGATATAAATTTAATAGGTATTTAGACAGACTTTTCTGTTGTGTACTAGCAAATTATCACAGCTTCGTCCGTGAAAGGTTTACGATACTATTAAAAAAGACATAAAGAAAATTACTATGGCACAGTGACTCGAAACGCGTCTTGGTCTCCTACACAAGTGTCATCGTCGTTTGTTTTGCACTCTCTCTAGTATAAAAACCAGACAGTTTTACTTTGCATGCTTTAGTCGGCATACGGCTTCCAGAGGATTCTGATAAATGATCTTTCGACCCAACGTGTGAATAAATATGAGCGCTTCAAACGAAAGCCATGTTAATACGTCATGGTTGAAAGACGTCGAGAATGTATTTCGAGGGCATGATTTACTAGTTGCCTAGCTACCTCTCATACATATTGGATGTAGTGACGCGTGCAATTTTTAGTCTGTTCCAAGGAACGATAAATCTTATATGCCTTTACATAATCTAATAAACTTCCTTCGTATAAGAGGGAGTGATTCAGCAACGAAAACGAGCGACCATGACGTCTGTTTATATTCATTTCGTGCACTGTTTACTCTATAATAATTTCATTGACTGAAATGTTTTACGCTTAGGTAATACTGCAACTAATAGACGCGCTTGTTAGAAAATTACAACTGGTAATAACGGCTCTACATAAATTGCTTCTCCGCCGGCATATATGTACGAGTAAGAAACTTTTATGACGTTCGAGATGATAAAGGTCAGCATCGGTTATTTGTCTTAATCCTAATCCTATCTCCTAAGATAACGCGACTAATCTTTGGTTTCTGAGACCAATCCGTTTAAAACATATTGTTATCTCTATTTTGTCAAAGATGTCGACAGGGATGACGATATGTTTTGTACAGACACTATCTGTCTAGCTGTCGCACGATTGCGACCGCGTGGAATTAAAACTTAAATAGTAGCCTATGTGTTCTTCCAGACTATTTTCTACATCATCATTATCATTTCAAACATCCATCCATCTAAACTTTCGAATTTATAATATTGATAAGATTTTTTGTCAGAAACCCACTGTTAATGATATAATTAGACTGCAACACTATACAGAGTATACTTCGAAGTGTCTCTGTATGAACACGAGTGTCTCTTGATTCATTCATACAATTGCAATCAGTACAGAAATTAATGTCGCAATTTCTGTCGTAGTCTAATTGAACCTTAACAGCAGTAAAGTCAAATCTTTAGGATGGCAATAGTGGATGATACTTCTGGTTTATTGTGAATCGTTGATGAATTTGATAGTTAAAATAATTGCACGAAAGAAGATCTAAAAAGCTTTGATATATGAAGTTGCTTTAAAGCGTAGTATAACTTTAAAAAGCATTAAAGACATGTTCCGTTGTTAGTTAACATTGTTAATACGAGAAGTTCTCATGAAAAACGTCAATAGTTAGTAACACAAAAACTTAGATCGATCGTTAAAAATTCTCTCGCTTGCTCTGGCAGCTCTTCCACTAAAAGCTTTCGACTCGCTTGGATTTTGCGAAAAATTGGCAAGTTTTAAAAGTAACTGCGCTAAATTTGAAGCATGAAAATAACAAAATTCAATAATCTCAGTTTATTTAATTGCTGTTATTTCAATAAATAAAATGGAGTATGTATTTGTGCTAGGTTAAGTGCGATTATACTCTAATATACTATAATACTCTATTTCCTCTATAGTAGCAAACCACTACTAATTATTTACCAGTTTTAAGATAGCCTCCAAGATTTATAAAATCAATAACGTTTTATTTTAGTTCCGCTCCATGTTATGTGAAGACAATTTACCCCTGACTTATTATTTCGAATTGGAATATGAAATACTATTTATATCAATTAAAATATAACTATTTGTATACAAACTTGGCCTTTGTATTGTGCAGGCTTTAATCACGACCGATTGTTTATGCGAGGAATTAAGGGCAATGGGTATATGTGTCGCAAAGTCAAGTGTCAATAAATCGCTCACTAGTGCTCTATTTGTATGCTGTGACGTCATTTGCCGTTGAACATGTGATTACTGTTTAGCTAAATGTTGTGCTCATTAGGGTAAAGTGATAGTACAAGACTTTTATTTTATTTTATCATTATAAATAAACTCAATTTATACTCCTTATGTTGACGTGTACGCTTCATACGCACACTTCGTTATATTCCAAAAAAACGCAGTTTCTGTAGCAATATAAAAAAATTTAAATAAACATTTTAATGATGTAGATTTGAACTATTTTCAATGAAATATTTCTAGTTAGGAATTGTAAAAGTTGTTAACTCCTGCCCCAAGTTCGATTTGTGAAAACCAAATTTAATATTGAAAGTTGAGTCGTTGAGAGTCGCTACGGTGGCTTATTTAATTTGCCACTTGACTGAGGCAAGATAACGATGTTATTCCTGCATTAAACCGTGTCAGGAAATTAGAATACGACTGAGATTTTCACGTTGCTTAAGAATTTTCCATTGGGTTAAAGCGTAAGGTGAAAACGTAGAAGATTTAATTTGAAAACTTTTCAATCCATAAAATAAAATAAAAATTGTATGCTACAGTTATGTTCTGAAAGGACTATCTTACTTCTTACTAATATTATAAATGCGAATGTTTACTTGGATGGATGAATGGATGTTTGATAGAAGATATCTCCAGAACGGCTTAACGTATGTAGGTAAAATTTGACAGATGTAGAACATAGTGTGGAAGAACACATAGGCTACTAATTAATGTTTTTTTTTAATTCCGCGCGGACGAAGTCGCGGGCGTCAACTAGTTACTAATAATAATACACTAGAGTGGAATATGACGTCGCCGCCCACTATATCAAATTACCCCACAAAATATGACTGTCTGTAAAAGCTCCGTTTCAATTAGGGCATTTCTGTATCTATCACTACAACAAGTTTTATGAAAATAGTTTCATTTTATTCATCATTATTTGGCTTTGTAGTGCTTATCGGAGGAGCAATCTCCAATTCCAACTCCTTGACTTTTTAGATTAGAAAAAAAATGTTTGTCGTTTTGTGATTTTAAATTCTATATTGTACTATTTTATTGAAGAGGGTTAAGGTGGATTGTCATGATGTTAACGAATGGTAGACCTGTTAAACACTACGGGCGTAGAGATTGGATTGGTCGCTTGACTAGGGTATTGGCTCTTTTTTTAAAGAACGAAACTGTACAGTCCGGACAAAAACTTCCTCTGAATAGCATCTATTCAAGATAAACGTCTCAAGAGTCTTTCTGTGAGCTTTATTAAGATAAATTTCGGTGGTTTAAATTACATTATTAATTTGAGTTCACAGCATTAATTACTTTCTATAATTCTTATGAAATTTGTGGTATTTTGCTTAAATGAAATACTGACAGCTATTCACTACTCTGTTTTATTTTTTAGCCATGTTACATAAATACAATGTAATCACCTAGGTACTCATTTGTCTTTATCTTCTTACATTTGACGTAATAAGATAAATTACGGAAGGTCGGATGTCCTGTCAGTTCATTCTATCCGAAACATCGCGTTACCTGTAACCTTAGATCCATTTTTATGACATAGTTAGTACATGGATAAAGAGACCAGTATTTACTGCCGGATGTAGGCGATACATAAGTGATTTTACTTTACGTAAGTTAGTCGTTTGAAAACATGTGTATTATTAACTTGAAATTATTACCATGTACACCATCAAATTTCTTTTAAGACCTTAGTGCACAGACTTAGTGCTAGTCAACTGAGGATTTTATCTTGGAAGGATTTGTTAAAATGATCTTTTTGAAAATACATTATACATTTACATTGAGATTGAAAATAAAAAGACCTTGCCAAGAATAAACAAATCAAAAGCTGCATTTCTATATAATAATTCAATATGCTTTTCATATTTTAATAAAATCCATATTTAGTACCAACGATTGCTGGTTACGCCGCTAGCCCCAACTCATTCGAAGCGGTTAGAGGCGGCAGTCGTCGGCGTAACGTCCAACTAAATCCAACTGTTTACAACATACTTACCCCAGATTTTTTTCTATTGATGTTTACAATCGAGCTATATACATCATGTAAATGTTGGAACGAATCTAGAACATTCCAAAGGTCAATCTTCGGATGAAAGATCATTCTCGAAAAATTTATATTTTGTATTACAGTCAAAATCTGTTATAACGACATCGAAGGGACTACTCATATTGAGTCGTAAAAACCGATAGTTGTAACAACCGGTGACAGGTATTAATAGGAAAGATATGTAATAACATTCAGCCAGGACCTTTGATTTTGGTCAATTTAACCGGTATGTTGTTCTAAACGATGTCGCTATAAACGGTTTTGACTGTATATTGATAAAAATTGATTTTCGTAATGCTGTATGTATGTCGGAACTCATTGAACCATATGTGGGTAACAATAAAACTATACACTATTGTCTAAGTTATTATTTTACGATTTAAAAATAGAAAGAATAATTTAAAAAAAGATATATGAGAAATGCTACAATATAAAATAAACAACAGAACAATTTAGTGAAATATTTCTAACCGTACTAGGATTGGAAGTAGGGTAGGATTTTAATCAAGCTATTTATGAGTAGGAATAACAAATGTGTTAGAATGGACCCGCTAAAGCCGTTGCTATTTACGCACATGTCCACTATTGTTTTCTCGTGACTTTCCACCCGCACTATGCATACATAGACGTGTTTGTATTTGTGAATAAAATCATTTGCTAGAAGGACGTAATGGATACTATCAGGAAGTAATCTCCACGAAGTGTTATAAATAATTATATCTTAAATCAACAGAGATGTAATAATATAAATAGTTCATGATTGAGGTTGTAATAAAATGAACATTGCATTTGACAAAACTTACATCACTTCTTGTCTTAAATGAACTTAAAATTTTAAATTAAAACTTAAAAAAATATAATGTAGGTAAATAGATTTTAACACAATATAACGTGTTTGTTTTGTACTTCAATCTAAATTTAATAATGCGGTGTCGATAATATATCGTTATTTCAGCGTATCCGTAACTTTGATCTATCATAAAATTATCTGAACTCCGACCTTTAAGAGCCGACTTCTATTTCGCGGTAAATGTAAGGGACGAGTACCAACCTTGAGACACATACGATAACGCTTACAGATAGCTACGTTAAAAGAAATGTTCTTGAAAGTTTATAGATACTTCTATATTTATAAACGAAATGCGGTCGTAGCCTAAAGGCCTTCGCAGTATTTTATCTATTTTCAGCTAATATAAAGCCGAAATGTATTTACATAAATGATTACAGAGAATTGAATTGAATGATAATTTATGTTAGCATTTTGAGCTTTGTGTTACATTAGGCAAAAGTTGGAAGATTCAACTTCCCTACTGAGACTTCTCTTCAAAGTGTCTTCGCAGGGATTTGGAACATATATAAACTCTCTAAGGGGATCTTAAACAAGTAAAAGAAATACAACCAAGATTAAAGGAACTTTGATACAAAATTTCAATTATGTTCGTCAAACAAAATTAGATAAATATTTTACTGAGCCGCGAAATGTAAATAAGCAAACACAAAGCTTCTGAGCCGCTAAGGAATTAAAACGAATTACAAGACCCTTTTTCAATTATAAACTGGATACTTTCCAAATTGGTCTGTTTGAGCAAGGTATTGGATATAAAAATAATTCCGAGAGACAATTCAACAACGACCTCTTTTCGCAGGTACCTGTTCCAGATTTATGTATGGCCCCCAGCTTTTCGGCAAGCTTATTTTCAACTGAATATAGTTCTACCTTTTTTTGCTCTTTTGTACTGACGTTTTTACGGTTTATTTAAAGCCGTGCATCAAAATTTCGGCTGAAATTTTTAGTAATGCTAAAATATGTTGTGAAAACATTTCGTTTTTCTGAACATTGTTTTATCAAAACACATATGGAATTCTTTATGTTGAAAAGCAGATGCCCTAATTAAAAGATTTCGAATACGAGTAAAACGTATGGAAATTAAGAATTGAAGACATTTGAATTGCCTTTCACGTTGTTACTTTTACTTTTACTTTACTTCCAAATCAAAGATTATAATTGCTTGTGTGGTTGCCTATTTTTATTTTAAGTAAATTGTTTCTGATATTTAAATAAAAAAATAATCGATTACTCTCGACGTACGTAAATTCGTTACACATGTATATATAGGTGTGTGTATAATTTATGTTTGAACGGCACGTGCAAATTGGCACGAGATTTTTTTTTTTAGACAGTTTGTGTTTGTAACAATAGTTGTTGATTGTTGTATCACTCGTATACAAGGACCTTTTTTTTTTTTTTTTTTTTTTAAAGTCTGGAAATGCATTTACGCACCCCTACGCCGGGCTGTGCAATGGCGTAGGGAGTGTGGGACTCGCCGGCCGCAGAAGGCGACCGGAATACCCACTAAAACCAGACTGCCCTCTGACGCGTTACGGCGGGGCCACGGGAAACGCGTTAGCTTACTTCCGTGACCCCGCCTGCGTTTGGCCCCAAGGGGCCCTCAATTTTGAGGCGTGGGGAGAAGGGCAGCAGCAAATTGCCGCCTCCTTCTCCCCACTCTTCTGCGCCGGAGCGGGGGCGCTAGGGGATCCCCTTCGCGCTCCCGCTCCCTCTCCTCCTTCTGCGATATGACAGTTTCGCAGAAGGAGGAGACCGCGTTCCAAGACCTCTCACTTCCCAACATGGCGCGCACGACGCCGGGAAGTGAGAGGTCGCCGCCTATCGCCGCCACCAGGGTGCGGCGCTCTTCTGTCCAAGCGCAGCACACTTCAAGTGTGTGCTGCGCCGTATCCTCATCGGCGCCGCACCCGTGGCAGCGCATCGTCTCTTCCCTTCCGATCCGACACAGGTACCGTCCGAAACAGCCATGTCCGGACAGCACCTGTGTCAGTCGGAAGGTAAGGGAGCCGTGGCTCCTCCCACACCACTCCGGGAGCTGTGGGCGTATGGCCTCTATGGTGCGCACGCCATATTGGGCGTGCGCTAGGCCACTCGCCCAGAGCTCCACGGTCGTCTTTCTCCTCGCCTCCCGGGCGCGGGAGAGCTCCTCTGGAGCCGGGGCTTCGCCCCGAGCTCTTTGTGTTGCCCGCGCCCAGTAGGCTTCGGCCAGCACGCCCGCCTCTATCGTATACAAGGACCTGTCTCTTTTGAAAGATAATGAAAGGGATGACAATATTGTTGTAATGCAGGTGTTACGACAGTGGGGTTTCACGGTAAGGCACATTACACATGTTAGTTGTAGTTAGATTGATCTGAATACATTGTAACATTTCTTGTCGGTCGTTCACTTTTGAATTATTTCTGTATTATACGCCATTTGTAATAATCACAACACATCAGGTTTAAGTATACAACTAACTATGCACTCATTTTTTTTAATTTATGATCATGTAGTACTTGTTGTAACTTTTGGGCTTTCTTGTTGATGTGAGTATTGTATGATGAAATATTTATCGTTTTGAATTTATGAACGGATTTTGAATAAAGTTTGTAATCCGTAACAAGTTCTTCTTTTAAAAATCTTTCACAGTTGCACATAACATAAAGTAGGGGGGTACCGTGTCTGGTTTCACATGTTACGATGTGTATGCTTTATAATTTCAATATGCTTAGATATTTTATAGGCACGTTTTGGCAACGATAGTTGAACGTTTCGCGTCACCTTATACGTTTAGCTTCTATTTCAACGCTCCGGGTTATTTCTGCTATAGACTGTAATACCTAAGAGTATTGCGGTCTAGGTTTTATAACCAACAATAGATGATTTACTACGCTTCTAACTGTGTTTACTAAAAATATACAACGTCTACGATGTAGCACAAATGTTTGAATGGTGTACTACGAATCTCAATCTAAATGCGATGAGTTTGTAACATGAAGTTACCGTTTTTTTTTTTTGGGATGTATAAAGAATACCAGTATTATTTCCTTGTGGGGCCGCTTGAACATAAAGTTGTTAATTTTATCTTTTCATCGAGAATGACAAGGACGATATGTTCATGTACTGGAATATCAGTTGCGGAAACCCTGTAAAAAGAAAGCGCACATGCGTACGAAAATGTAGTACGCTATTTTTAAATTCGATTTTCAAATTTTTAAATTCGATTGCAAAAAACGATAGCTTTATTTTATGTAATAAAACTGTGTTTTTGCTGGATGTAAAGTTTTTGTCATATCTTTCGAAAAAAAAAAAATTATGACAAGATTTTTCTGTGAATAATATTTCCAGTAAAATGTATAAAGGTATGTGAATAATATATTCAATTATTCTCTATCCAGAAACTTTCCCATTGGGCTCCTGCTCAGTACAAAGTTATCCAAACTGGGTCCAGTTTGAATGCAAATATAGCGTATTCTGTGAGGAACTTTTCTAACAATTCCCCGTCTCGTAAATATGAATGAACTATGTATGAAAAACAAAATACTTTTTCATGTTTAAATTGAAGTCAGAAAAAATGTATTCTAATATATGGGAAAATTCAAATATGGTATCGTTTTATGTGTACAAATATAGTAAATATTTCTTTTAACAATACATAATTGATTACTAAGTTATATATTGCTTTTAAAACTTCTTCGCTTTCTCGGGTAATAAATAACCAATAAACAATAAAATAAAAAAATTCTATACGTGAAAAAAAATGTTTTCTTTTTCTTATGAGGCAACACTAAGTCCAGGGTACTCCTTCACTCCAGTCTTAAGATTCTCTAGAAATCGTCTTTGTTGTTTATTTGTACAGTAATGTAGGTCATTATTGTCGTTTTTGCTTATACAGATGTACAGTTAAAAATTTATGCGTGAAATGATAATATAATTATTATAAAAAGATGTGATTTTTAATTATCAGTACCTTAAAAAATGTTTCTAATTTAAAATTGAACATTGTAATGATCTAGTAACGTCGAAGAAAATTAGCGACAAATGACCAGTTTGTCTAAGGTGAAAAAAAGACAAAATATACTTGGTACTTACAGAGTACCTAGTGACGAATTGTACAAAACACCTAGATACGTGACGTAATCACTCCTTTCGCTCGCGGACCCAATTTAGTCCGATATAAGGGTCGGCTGTTTAGCAGTCTGAACCCGACCGCCTCATAATATTTATTTTCTCACTTGAGGGCCCTTCGTACGGTAAGCTTAATTGTGGGCCCCATTATACTTTTTAATATCGCCAGTTTGAGTATTTTTTCAGCGAGATTTATTCCAATTGATACTTACGAAAGTTACTACTACACCTATTATTTCAGTAAGCTTACCTCAAACATTTTAGACGTTATCAAAAAAAAACTGCGAAAAAGTTCGTCTACTGCGTTCAGTCCATACTGGCAAAGCATTTTGAAAGGAATAGTCGCTGAAGTAAAGGTTTTAAGAATTAATATCTGTTCTCTTAAAACTGCTGTTTATTAAATTGGCTTCTAGTAATTCCTAATTTTCAATATACAGCAGTGGAAATGATTACAGCAAGAGGCATGTTTTGCTCTGTATTGCGTAACTGTGATATCATTAGGTAACAATCAGACAATGGGCATCGTCCCAAACCGTCTGTGCCGTTTCTATTTCAAAACGGCTTACACATGTTTCTCTTAGACGTTCTTATAATGCAGGGTAGGTCCCGATACATGTCAATAATTCTTTATTCTTGGTCACAAAATATTTAATAGAGATGGGGCAGTGCGCTAGACATGTTAGGTAACAAGGCGGGCGGCGCGGCGCGGCGACGGTGGAGCATAGAACGGCGCGCGCCGGCAGCGCTATCGATCGCGGGGAATGACGCCCAGGGTGACCCAAATAGAGGCTCCGTACACCCCCATCCCATCCCCGACCCGACAGCACCCCCTGCCAACCCCCACCGCACAGAGTTCGCTACGACGAATTTTCATATCAGTCGATCCTTTATAGAAATGTTGCTCCATCTTTTGTACTAATGACTTATATAATACAACACTGACGACTACGTTCTATTATCATACCCAACCTCGTGAAACATCGGCCTTACGTATCTCATAGGGGTGGTGAACTTTGACATCTGATCGGAAAGTTTTGTCGCCACTCCTTGCTTTTACCGACGCCATGTTGAGAATTTGAAGTGAGTTATTCACAGTCTTGACGTAAATTAGTCGTTACAAAAAAATTGAAAACGACGTCGAAAATTGCGCGCCTAAATCTCTAATTAAATTTACGCCTACTTTAGAAAACAGAGAAAAAAACGTAGGTTGTGGTGGACCTATTGATTCGATCTAGAAAGTTGATGACGTGTAATTTGGGGATTTCAGATCTGGTTACCTAATGACACATATAGAAGATCGATATATCGAATAATACTGAAATTATATTAATACGGTCTGTTAATACTGGCATACTAACACCATTAGATATGATTTTTTTTGTTTCCGAAACAATTAAAATTTAAAGCTTTTGTTTTTCGAAAGGAGCTGTTTGCAATTTCGATAACATAATGTTGGCATTAGTTTCTGTTTGTTCGCGACTTGAGCACGGACTCAAACTGTGGAGGGTCTGGATTGGAATGACGCCTCTCTGTTTTCAGGTCATGTCCCGAATGACACTCGTAATGCCCTCCGGCCCCACTAGGTCAGGAAAGTTGTCCGTGAGGTAAAGTGGACAAAATGTTTGCATAAAATGACAAAATTGTTACATTTCAGCAAATATGACGAACAGTGTCCTTAAAATTCAGAAATTCATCTTGCCTAAAGTCATTCGTTTAAGGATACTTCGAATAACATGTTAAAATAACAATTACGTTTTCTTTCATAAATCGTGTGAAAGATTTTTGTTAAAGATATGAAAAACTTTTTTTGTTACTTTAAATCGAGTATAGCATTTTAAACTGAGTGCGAGTTGGTTTTTAAAGTAGGGTAATATGGTTGGCGGCGTAGTTACTGACCTATGCGCCAGGGAAACACCCAGTCTCGGTGCATGCGTACTCTATAGTTTTCCTCCCCCGCTGACATATTGCAATGATATCGATTGCCATATTTCCCTGGGACTTGTAGCAATTTGTTATTAAATTATTTATGCGGTTAAATTAAACATCTTTTGTATAATCTTCATAAACATTTTCATTTACTTTCCTTAATAATGTTTATTTATTATTAAAAACTTAATCTAGTTTGATGCTTTTAATCTTCTGAACTTTTTACATCCACATTCACTATTTAGTTAGTAATCTATATTTGCATTTTTTTTATCGTAATTTCTTAAACTTACTTTAAGTTACATAATTTTTATAAATTAAGTTACAGATAATGATGCCACAGTAATAACATGGCTGATTTTTGGATTAATACTAAGTAGTTTTTTGTCATTACCCATATCGTTTAAAGGCCTATATTTCATTTATGCGGTGATCCATGCAATTTTTGGCAGTATTTACTTTCATATCTGATCATCTTGATTATACAACGTAGAGGCTAACGTATTTCGCATTTTATTTAAATGTAGGAAAGATTATTAAGTAAAATAACAATTTTTAAAAGAAGAAAAAAATACGTTCCATGTCACTATGATTTTCGTTTATAAATGATCTCACCAGCTGAGCGGTACTGGACTTGTTAATAAATTAATCAGGAAAATTTTAAAACTCCCAGAAATATATTTTGTCACGGTTCTTGCTAATTGCTTTACTTTTATGTTGAAAGAGTTAACTTTCCTTAAGCAAAAAAGAATTTCATAAATCGCGCCATGTTACCAACTCGTTTATTATAAAGTCGAGACTCCAGTGATAAATCAAGCGATACAATAGCTGAGAAAAATACCCGCGTGTCGAGGAGCGGCAACCGAATGAAAAATAAACGTTCGTTTTACGAAGCTCGGCTTACGTTGCAAATTGAAAAGTATGCACCTTTGAGTTTTATTGCGTTCTGAAACCCTCGGGGCGTGTCAAAGGAAATTGCGAAGCAAATGTCGCTTCTCTGTCTACACTACACCTTTGCAATTATGTATATATTTATGAATTTATTGTAGTTTCAGAAACTTAAGAAAACTGGAAATAGCTCTATCAAGGAAAATTAAAGTTTTTTTTAATGTAACTGAATTTATTATTTCACACTGTTCCCGGTTGTTATAATTATTTAAATTATGCTCTACTCTATAAATGAACTCTCGAGTAGTTACGTTGTGTTGGTATAAGCAGCCACTGTGATTTAATAGAAGCATGGTGGATGGCGCCGAGTGCCGGAAATTAATATCTAGCAGTTTGAGCTCGGTCTTTCGGAAATTCCGCTTCGTCCAACGCCCGTAAATTATGTCGTGTAACATTCTAACGATTACCTAATTTGTTTAAAGTAAGTAATAAACCACGCGATCTTGATTTACTTGGATTGTGTTTTGTTTTTGCTAATGAAAAAAAAAAGGTTAGTGTTAGGTAGCGGTCGCAGCTTTCCAGGATATGTTTTAATTTACAGTTTTCAAGTCATAAAGTTAAAAAGAAAACACTTTTTACAGCTAAAAGAAGTAATGGTTTTTTTGCCAGTAGTATATTTTATATATAATACTCGTATCTGATGGTTGGTGTGTGTCGTTTATTTCAATGATGCACTAAATTGTATTGAGCCATTACTCGTGAACTGCCTAATGAACGGCATACATCGACGGTAATTAACTTTATCGATTTTATAAAAATAGATTGGAACGCAGTGTAGCCAGTGCTCTGTAATAAACTTGTGATTATCATTCGGAGCGCCTATTTAAAATGACTTGTAGAATATATGAATCTTACAAATATTATAATGCGAAGGTTTAGATGCATGGATCGCTGTTTGCTCAACGGATCTTCATGAAATTTGGCACAGATGTAGAACATAGTCTGGAAGAACACATAGGCTTCTTTAAGTTTTTTTTATAAATTCCGCGCGGACAGAGTCGCAGGCGAATGCTAGTATGTAATATACTAATATGCTCTTGTTAATATTGATCATTATAATTAGTTAGACTTGCTTACTTGTTATGTAACACAAGATAAAAAAGTAATTTTCTGATAAATTATTTCTTTTTTCATTGTTTCTTTTTATGCATACCTACTTATATTTGATAGCCATTGAAACATTCAGCAATTTTCGCTTACACTTTTAGTACCTCTCCCAATACTGTAATAGAATTACCAATGAAATTGATACGAAATGTATTCACTTAACATAAAATCTTTACGTAGTGTTTGTATAGCTGAACTGAAACTGAATCTAATATTAACTTAAGCAACAGTAGCAATTTTAGCTTCAAACAGAAATCTAATGTATATTTTATGATAATGCCTCGATTACAGTGAGCAGGTAAACGCATTATGCCCGTTTGCTAACGTCTGCAGATAAACAGTACAATAATAGGGCAGGGCGCGCCGCTGATATGGCCTTCCGCTCATAAAGGACATATTTCTGATGAAAATTATACTCGAAGCAAAGGGAGTTTTTACATGTGTATATCTACAACGTATAAAATAAAAGTCGCGTTAAAGAATAGGTTTAATAATGTCAAGTAACTTGAAATTCGCCAATCGTTTAGTAGATACCATCTTGTGTTAGGCAGTTTGCGATAGCTGGCTCTCGCCCTGGTGGTTGTGGAAGGTTGCGCGCGGCGCAAAAGGAATGCGCAGGGCGGGCGGGCAGAGGGCGCTGGCGCGGCTGCGCGCGTCGCGGGTGGCGGCGCTGGCGTCGTGACGCAGTGTGACGTCAGCGAACCGTCGGCTCGATACGCTCAGGCCCCTTCGTCAGTCGCCGCCCGGAGCAGGCCGCCGAACGTCGCGCCCTAAACACCCGTGCTATCTTACACCGGGTTCGAGTTCCGTACCACGATGACATAGTCTCGGTGCCGTGCGACGAGACGACGTGAAAGCGCACACCTCTTAAGTTTTTCCATCGGAAGAAGGAAGTCGTAAAGTCCCCCCCGTTGTTGCAGAACTAGCATCAGTCCATCCCGCACCGTCGACCAACGTACACGACTCGGAGAGGCGACTCGCTCTTTTTATCCGCCTTTTCTATAAAGACTTAAGAAAATGGGCGAGGTGAGTGCAAGTGTTGCTTAAGTAGTGCTTGTATGCCTTTGTAGCGAAACGGCTGCAGCAACCCAGTGAGTCCGTGGTGTACGTGCATGCTGACAGTGAGTGAAAACCGGACCCGCGAACCTCTGCCGCTGCGGCACTCGCTGTCGCTGCCGGACACAGTGCTTGCGAACCTGAAGCATGGTCATTGTGATTGCCTCGTAGCTGTCCAATTGCACGATTTCCTTTGTTCTCTTACTCCATGATACTCATACTAGCACGAATCATTATTTTCCATTACGATCCATATCATTTATTTGAGCAAAGCGATTATGGGCGTAGCTGTAATAGCTTTAGTTTAATTGTTATACGTTTGAGAAAAATTTGAAAAAGGCTTTTCGGCAGACGGCGCCGACCTGGTTGCGTAACTGTCCGTATCGATCTTGCGGCGAGAGGGACAATCCGATGTATGGCCCTCTCATACAACCTTAACTGTTCCTTCTTAGTATTGAATACAATTTGAAAAGCCTTGAAGTTTTAAACTACTAGTTTTCTACAATAATTTTCAACAGATAACCTCATCAATAGTAAATACTTGTAATTTATAAGTATTCATCTCAGTATTTTCCAAGAGTTTCAGTTTCAGATTAAATAATAAGCCATTAAAAAATAAATTACCATGATTTCAAAATTATAATCGAGTAGTCGAAATGGGTTTCAGTTTTGATTTCGTGGGGCATTTGCGTCGGTGATACAAATAGGTCAGATGAGGTGGGGTGTCGCGGCCGCAAGGTGTCCCGAAGGAAGCGCTAACGGGTCGCGGCTAGCGGGAGCGTCGCCGTGCCTCGCCCGAGAACTATAAGAGTACCGAAGGTTTATTAGAAAATTGCCTCGTCATTATGTCATTTAAATCGCATAGAGTGCCGTCGCTCTATTGGAGTATTTCCTTTATCCTTTATGACGATAGCGCACACGCACCAATTATGTTGCTAGACGCGGCTTTAAAGATCCTTGGGCAGTTTCCTAATATTATTTCTCCGAAAATTTTCAATTACCCAACTAGTATTTTCAACATTTTCAATTTCATATTAAAATTGTTAGTTTTTATTCGACATTGCCATTATCTGGAGCGAGATTTTACAAAGGCTTGATGGTTATGTTCAAAAAGTGTTTAGTTTCTTGAAACAAGAAATCTCGACAATACGATAACTTTTAATTTCTAAGATTTCTAATTTCAAGAATTACTGGTAGTAAAATAAAAGATATAAAAATATGTGTTTCAATTCAGTGTTTGAAAATGCACCAATCTTTTTTTGCATGTTAATCGAAAAAGGCCATAAAGTATTATTAATACTGATGAAGTGATGCTTATTTTACTTTAATTTGATTAATTTAATTGTTGAAAATGTCAAATTTAGTACGAATGATTTTTATTACTCATGATTATTAAGTTTATCGCGTAATTTACGGTAATTATTACCAATTATCCACATTTATTATCCAATATAAAAAACAATAATAGTTTTGTGTTTTCTCACAACCTCTTATCAACCAGTTCAATACACTCAAAAAAAAATTGTGTAAAATTCTAGAAAGAAAAATTTCATTGGCATTGCTTTGGATCAGTTAAATCACAACAAAGCATTGCTGTTACATAATGAAAAAATAAAAGACATTCATTCTTTGTAACATACCTCAATGTGAAGCCAATTAGGACAAGAGAGTCGCCGGGTAGCAATAACAAACACACGTGAGATTTCACTTCAGATTTTGGCACAGCTTTAGTTCTACCTCATCTCAGTGACGTCATCTGTTCGTCGGACAAAAATAATTGTCTCATTCACGACCACTACTATAGTAACGATAAATTTTCGGTATAAAGCGGTATAGTGACCGTGGCAATGAATCTTCGAACGCCGACACATATGCAAACGACTTGAGTATTTCAATTGGCATTATGTAGATTTCGAAGATTTTAGCGGCTCTATTATTCTTATTTTGCAATGGTAATACGATTCTAATTATTATATATTCGAGAAACAGAACGTTAGTTGGAGGTAGAAAGCCTAACCCTTATTGTACTCATTTCGAAATCCCTTTATGCGAGCCACACTGGGCGTTGCTTTATATGAGAACTTTTCTCATTCAGGCCGGTTTCGATTCTCCAACATTTATTCCGGTTTAACCTTTGGAGAGATTACAGAATGCGGTCGACGGGCCCCGGGGTGGCAACCTTGCCGTTTAGCTATTTATGTCGAGGGTAGCTCGGGGGTTGGGCCGCACTGCGCACGCGTGCTCCGGGTCGCTTATGTAACTCGGTCGAGCACGCAGCGCCCTCTATTCACCGCTCGCCTTCGCCGCTCGTGTGAAGCACCCTTTTCATTTGATGAATATTTCATTCCTTTATCTGTTTGCACCTCTCATAATTTCTGCCTGAATATGATTGGTGTCACGTTGACCCAGAATGGATAATTAAATGCGCTCAAGGGCCTTTTATTAAAGTGCGGTGGTTAAATTTGATGGAATTTGCGCATCCTACACCGCTCGGATCGGCTGTAACCTTCATGGGAATTCAGGGCGCGGTTTTAATGAGGTCCGCCATGGAAACATTCATCAATTATCAAGGGCGACCGGCGGTCCGCTGTTTACAGCACCGCGGACGCATTTAGCCGCAGTGACATTACCGTCGCGGTGCGAACAATCACATCGCTATTGTGCTAACATGTGATCGCGATCGCGAATCTCATATGCAAGGCAAATTCAAACTAATTGTAACTAGAATTAACAACAAACAAAAAACAACAGTGGACTGTTAGTATTTCCTAGAGTCCATCTGATAATAAATATATACATTTAACGTTAAAAAAAACGAATACAGGAGTAACTAGATAAAATGGTATGTTATTTCATATGTAGTTATCATTTAATAATATTAGAGTATGCACAAAAAAATATATCATTTTCAGCTCTATCATTTTTGCCTTCATAGTAACATTTGTAAATCTGAATGAGTTATAAATAGTACAAAATATATGATTGAAACTTGCGCAAATCTTCCCACTCAATTGCATACGACTGATGTTAGTGCAATTAAATAGTGACGTAGTGACCATGGGAGAATAATGTGACGATACATTTCCTCTACTGCGGCTAGATTCACACGCAACTAGTTCAGAGCAATTGAGCGTCATTGAGCGGCTGGGCCCAGGACCTCGCTACTCAAGGTCACGCCCCCGTTGCCGTCTGCACAATGCCCGCCCGACCATTGTATCACTGTACTATGCTTTACACAATATACCTCATAAAATACACATATTAGATCTTTAGGTCAAACAATATGTTATTACTATGTCGAAAATGCTTATGTATGTTATTTATTCATTGCGTCATTGGATGTTTTTTTATTTGTACTGGCTAAGTTCAAACCATTTTCATGTTTAATATAAATATCGAAAATTCTCTGTATGAAATAATGTATTGCTCTAAATTATTACGTCATTAATCTGCATTATATTACAGAGAATATTTCGATTGTCTATGTTATTTTTTATTGACATCACGTGATTCTGAGTAATACAACACTAGCATTAGTTAATTTGAAAAATAAAATACAGAGTATTGAGAATAAGAGTCACGCGATGTCACTATTACCATTGTCACTGTTCACTTCATTTAGTGGAAGGCTGCATGGTCCGTAGGGGCCGCCTTGTAGAATGTGTCTAGCCCCTAGTTGTGTTTCCAGCATGGCCGCTCCGACTCATACCGTGTCGCCACCGTCGCACCCGTTAAGGACGATAATAGAACTGCAGACGGACAGTACAAGGTTTTTATTTACATCATTCGTTTATTTTCAATTCCACGATCGATATGAGACGTTCTATACAATGCTACTCGTTCATAGTTCTTCATATGATGTCAGTTTTGCAGTGCTATTAAGGCATATGCGCAAAATCCGACCTGGAATCGATTAGGGTGTCAGACGTAGCAGTGGCGCTGGCGTCGCGACTGCCCTCTGTTGACCTAGATTAAGTCTAGCTAAAGAAGCTTTCGGTTGCATTGGTATCAGTCGCTCGCCGGAGCTTCAGCGAGATGCCCGCCTCAGAGGTGAGTTTGTATACTTCAAGGAAAATGTGAGAAAATATTCGATTCTAATAGTCGGAAAATTCTAAAGTGAAATTTTGTTTTAAAACATTTAGTGTAAATTTTCAAGTTTTAATTTGGAGACTTTGTTTTTTACGTCTGCAATCTTATGTTTGAGTTGATGATGATAGCATTTTATAATCGTCTCTATCGTTTCGTATCATTGCATGCCTCATTCAATGCCTTGATCATTTTCAATAATTGTTCTTTAATTTTTTTTATAACTTTGTACTACATATAAAAGTGTTGGTTCATATTCATTTTGTATCTTATGTTAATGCGTGATTGTGCTTATATGTTGACAGACACGCCGGAAACCCCCCGCGAAAAAACGGAAACCAGGAGATTTAGACGACCTAAAACAGGAATTAGACATCGATTACCACAAAGTAACACCCGAAGAACTTTACCAAAGATTTCAAACACACCCTGAAAATGTAAGTTACTGTAAACTTGTACAAATTGTAATGTTTTCTATTCAACTGTACGTACAAAATTCTTAAGATGTAGGTACTTTACATTTTTGAAGACTTGTAATCTCTAGAACTTGACTTGTAGTCTGTTGAATTACTTCAACTATCTTTTTTCCTAGCCTAATACTTTTTTTCTACTGTAGGGTCTTAGCCATGCGAAAGCGAAAGAAAACTTGGAAAGGGACGGTCCAAACGCACTCACTCCACCCAAACAGACGCCCGAGTGGGTGAAGTTTTGTAAAAATCTGTTCGGCGGCTTTGCGTTACTACTGTGGATCGGTGCTATTCTATGCTTTATTGCATATGGAATTCAGGTCAGTATTCCTAATCATTTAATACTAGCCATCCAGCCTCATATAGACGGTATGATGTGGACACTTCAGCACTTAGCTGTCTTTGTGTCTTGTGCTTCTTAGATTTATTTGTGTCTTCAACAATCTTCTGCATTATTTAACCAATTATAAATACATAGTTAATTTTCGTCATAACAATGGAAAATACTTTATGTTCTTTAATAGTTTTTAATATACTTAATATGTATATTAACTTGTTATTTCTCGTAGGCGAGTACCGTTGAAGAACCCGCAGACGATAACTTGTACCTTGGCATCGTGTTGGCTGCTGTCGTCATTGTTACTGGCATATTCTCCTACTACCAAGAAAGCAAGTCCTCCAAGATCATGGAATCCTTCAAGAACATGGTGCCACAGTTCGCCACAGTCATCCGTGAAGGTGAAAAACTGACGCTCCGCGCTGAGGACCTGGTGCTTGGTGATATTGTTGAAGTAAGTGTATTTGATGTAGTCTTTCTTGCGTTAAAAAAACGTTCATATTCATTAATGAATAACAACTTTCCAAATGTAAAATTACTATTATGGTAATTTTTATATTAAAAAAATATTTTTCTCCGAAAAAAGTTTTTGAATAAAATTTAAAAAATGATTACTGTAAACACGACGTAGCATATAATATGAATTACACAACACAAATTTTAAATATACTACTAAAATAGCAATGCATGTGCAGGTTAAATTTGGCGACCGAATCCCCGCTGATATCCGTATCATTGAGGCTCGCGGCTTCAAAGTGGACAACTCTAGTTTGACTGGTGAATCAGAACCTCAGTCCCGCGGCCCCGAGTTCACCAACGAGAACCCTCTGGAGACCAAGAACTTGGCTTTCTTCTCCACCAACGCTGTAGAGGGCACTGCGAAAGGCATCGTCATTTGCTGCGGAGATAATACGGTTCGTTTTTTGATTATATTTATTATAAATAAATGACCTTATACAATAATTGATAAACAATATCACAGTACATGTATTAAAATGCAATTGTTTTGTGAATTTCATAGCAAAATAATTTTGTTTTCCTTATCAATTTGGTAATAAAGTTCTGTTTATCTTACTTAATATTATTAATGCGAATGTTAAGATGGATGGATGTTTGTTAGAATGTATCTCCAAAATGGATGCATGGATCGCGCTGTTTGGAACACATGTAGAACATAGTCTAGAACATATAGGCTATTGATTATTTTTTAATTTCGCGCGGACGGAGTCGCTAACAAAAGCTAGTTATTAATAATTACTTAGTATGTCAAAAGATTTAGATTTGTCATATTACAGTAGTGACCATTAGGGTACAATTCTAACTAAGTAAGGTGAACAGGTAATGGGACGTATCGCTGGTCTGGCGTCCGGTTTGGACACGGGAGAGACACCGATCGCCAAGGAAATCCACCACTTCATTCATCTGATCACTGGCGTGGCCGTATTCCTCGGAGTCACCTTCTTCCTCATCGCCTTCATCCTCGGCTACCACTGGCTCGACGCTGTTATCTTCCTTATCGGTAAGAATTCAACTTTAAAAAATACATATTTACACGCTTCACGTAGAGTATAGTTTAATTTTACATGATCTATGGAACAATACGTTAACTTTTTCCAATCCTCACAGGTATCATTGTAGCCAACGTACCTGAAGGTCTTCTGGCCACGGTAACTGTCTGTCTGACCCTGACTGCCAAGAGGATGGCGTCCAAGAACTGCCTCGTCAAGAACTTGGAGGCCGTCGAGACCCTGGGCTCCACGTCCACCATCTGCTCCGACAAGACCGGCACCCTCACGCAGAACAGGATGACCGTCGCCCACATGTGGTTCGACAACCAGATCATCGAAGCTGACACTACTGAGGATCAATCTGGAGTACAATATGGTAAAAAACAACACATCTGCATGGAAAACTTAAGAGATAGAAAAAATTACTTATATACTCCATAATT
Source organism: Papilio machaon (assembly GCF_912999745.1). NCBI lineage: Eukaryota > Metazoa > Arthropoda > Insecta > Lepidoptera > Papilionidae > Papilio > Papilio machaon. Next base: position 4,876,606 of record NC_060002.1, read on the forward strand.
ATTTTGATGAAGCCTTATTTTGTTGATTATGTTTTGACCAATGGTTATTTTTTTTTTAGACCGCACTAGCCCCGGATTCAAGGCCCTCGCTAAGATCGCAACCCTTTGCAACCGCGCCGAGTTCAAAGGAGGTCAAGACGGAGTTCCCATCCTCAAGAAGGAAGTCGCCGGCGACGCTTCAGAAGCCGCCCTTCTCAAGTGTATGGAGCTGGCTCTCGGTGATGTCATGTCTATCAGGAAACGTAACAAGAAAGTCTGCGAGATTCCCTTCAACTCGACCAACAAGTACCAGGTGTCTATCCATGAGAGCGATGATCCCAGCGATCCTCGTCATCTGCTGGTGATGAAGGGCGCCCCTGAAAGGATTCTGGAACGCTGCAGCACTATCTTTATCGGTGGCAAGGAAAAGGTATGAATTTAAAAAGAAATCTAAAACTTATAGAACAAAATAAATATGCAAAAATTACGTACATTGAAAAGCCAAATAGTAACGAAAATGTTGTTTGTTTCGTTTCCATCAGGTTCTGGATGAGGAAATGAAGGAGGCATTCAACAACGCGTACTTGGAACTTGGTGGTCTGGGTGAGCGCGTGCTGGGCTTCTGCGACCTGCAGCTGCCTTCTGACAAGTATCCCATCGGCTACAAGTTCAATACTGACGACCCCAACTTCCCGCTGGAGAATCTGCGCTTCGTCGGCCTCATGAGTATGATTGACCCACCACGTGCCGCCGTACCTGATGCCGTCGCCAAGTGTCGCTCTGCTGGTATCAAGGTAAATTGGACTCTATGACTATAGTGTTAAGACTGAATTTCATTTAAGCAAAGTAATACAGTCCTATCCGATCCCTCCTATGTACCGAACTTCTAAAAAAACTCTAACAGTCGTTTCATTTTAATTGCAAAATAAGATGGTCTTTTACCTTCTTTTAGTATAAAAGAAAATATGGATATCAATAAAATCAATAAATCTTTGATTTACTCAAAGACAATATGTAGATGGCTTTACACAAGTGTGATGATAGTGTAAATGCATTGTAAAATTATATCAAAATATACTATACCAGGTTATCATGGTGACTGGTGATCATCCCATCACTGCCAAGGCCATCGCTAAGTCAGTAGGCATCATCTCTGAAGGTAACGAGACCGTAGAAGACATCGCAGCCAGATTGAACATCCCCGTGTCAGAAGTAAACCCTCGTGAAGCCAAGGCCGCTGTCGTGCACGGAACTGAACTCAGGGAACTTAACTCTGACCAGCTTGATGAGATTCTCAAGTAAGTATTTCTAATATTACTTCTTATTAATATTATAAATGTGAATGGATGGATGGATGTTTGTATGAAGGTATCTCCGGAACGGCTCAACGGATCTTGATGTAACTTGGCATAGATGAAGAGTATAGGCTGGAATAACACATAGGCTACTAATAAAGTTTTTTTTTTAATTCTGCGCGGGTAGAGTCGCGGGCGACAGCTAGGAGATCATTGTTGAATTTTTATATCCTCGCGGACAAGTAGCTACGAAGTTGATATTAGTTTTTGATGCTATGAAAAAGAACGATAAATAACCATATGGAAAAGTAAAATATAATTTAATTGTCGCATTTTCCTGTATTAAAAAAAAGTCTGGTGTTTATTAACTTTAGCTAAAATCCATGAGTTTATTGTCAGGTTCCACACGGAGATTGTGTTCGCTCGTACATCCCCGCAACAGAAGCTGATCATCGTAGAAGGTTGCCAACGTCTGGGTGCCATCGTGGCTGTCACCGGTGATGGTGTCAATGATTCCCCCGCGTTGAAGAAAGCTGATATCGGTGTTGCTATGGGTATCGCTGGATCTGATGTCTCCAAACAAGTAAGTCACGATAGAGTTAGAGAGAATCATAGGTACAAGAATTTAACATTAAATGCGACTTTATTTACCACCATAACAATAAAGGGAAGAATAGATTTAGACCTTATGTTAGTTAACCAATTTAGACTGCAAGAGTTTAAAATTAAATCAATATACATGAAAATGTACTTTCCAGTCAGTAGAGCAAAAATACCCGATCATAAATAATCGATATCTTAATCGAATGAGATAGTAAATAATCGATTTTTTTTAATCGACATTAAATAAAAACCTTAATCTCTTAGGCCGCTGACATGATTCTCCTCGACGATAATTTCGCTTCGATTGTGACTGGTGTGGAGGAGGGTCGTCTGATCTTCGACAATCTCAAGAAGTCCATCGCCTACACCCTCACCTCCAACATCCCTGAGATCTCACCCTTCCTCGCCTTCATCCTGTGCGATATCCCCCTCCCCCTTGGTACTGTCACCATCCTTTGCATCGATCTCGGAACTGACATGGTAAGTTCGACTCTAATACTTACACAATATAGTTCATTTTTCTATAAACAATATAAATTTAAATTATATTTAATAACACCTGAATGATAGGTTTATGATGATTTTGATATCAATAAAATTAATTTGTTTAAGTGAAATGAATTACAAGGAAAAGGTGATGAATTCTATAGTCAATAAATTGACATTATTTATTCATTTAGTTTTCTTGAAAACACATTATTTAGCAGAATTAATTTATATAGTTCAAATATAAATAACAAAATGTGGATATAATTATGTTGATGTCAATGTTATTTATTATCAGCCTGAGATCGTCCATTGCTGAACGTAGTTACGTTCGTATTAATTTAAAAAATAATTCCATATTATTTTCTATAAGTATTCCAGCCTAAATTAAATAAATCATAACCTATTTTACTTCTGAATTTTCGACTAATATTTTAAAAAAAAACTGTCTAATACATTTAGTTGAAAGTATAGTTTTGTTATAATGAAGTAAAATAGTGTTTTAATATTAATATTAGGTGCCAGCGATTGCACTTGCGTACGAGGCAGCGGAGGCGGACATTATGAAACGACCTCCTAGGAATCCATTTTGTGACAAACTTGTCAATGAGAGGTCTCTATGCGTGTTGTGATTGCAAATAACCTACTGGTTACTGCAAAAATAACCTCGTTGTTGTGTCGTTATTGTGAAGAGTTGATGTTTATATTAATACAATGTACAATCATAAAAAAAAATTAATAGCTCTTTTTAAAATTATGATTGTACAATTAGATATAAAAATATTTAATTTGAAATAAGAATTAGTTTCTATTAACACAACTAAAATGATATGCTGCAAGTTCTAAATGATTTGATGTGAAGTTGTCATCTTGTTACTGGATTTAAAAAATATGGTAACGCATGTGACAAGTGTTAGGTCAGGCTTTTGCTTACTTTAGACCCCTTCAGTAGGGGGCGATAGTGTAAGGACACACTTTACACTCTAATCAACAACAATCATCATCATATCATCATCATCAATATTCAAGCACGTTTTATGTTTTATTTTTTCAAAATTTCTAAATGACCTAAGTTTTTAAAGTCCACGAATTCGTTAATTTCTTAGTTAAGTTTTTATAAAAGGATTTCAGTACTTGCAACAGAAAACATTTCATGGTTCACATTCTTTATGTGTTGATTTTTTTATTTTTGTGATACTAATTGATTGAATTAATTGCAAGCATATACCGTGTCAATTATAAAATCACGGAGCATATTTAGAAATGCCTAAATAATTTTGCAAAATGACGTCACTGGATGTGTGGCATTATTGACATCAATAGCAACTTATACGTCACTCTTGCGGTTGGCAAGTTTGTAATTTCTTTACTTATAGAATGGTGATTTGAAAAACCTCTGTGCGCAATTCCAATGCAAACATACCTTATTAAAACTTTATTGCTGTTGTTCCTAAAGAAGTAAAATTCAATCTTATAAAGCGATTTATGTCAGTCGCTTGGACATGTGTAAAGTTGAAACTTTACTCACATCGTTAATTATCAGCAGGATAAATACGATAGTTAGATTTCTTTCTATATGCTCCGTAATATCTTGCTCGAGTTGCATTACACTTTGAACACGGTATGTGCTTGCAATGTAAATGGCATCTGCTGTGTGTTCGATGTTGTACACATTGTGAGTTGGCACCGCGCTTGCGATGCGGCGCGCCGCGCTGCTCGCCGACCGCTCTCATAGCTAGTGTTTGTATAGGTGCCCGCCATTTCCCTGGCTTACGAGGAGGCCGAATCTGACATTATGAAGCGACAGCCGCGTAACCCTTTCACTGATAAACTCGTTAACGAGAGGTAAAACACCGCGAGTGGCCCCACACTCGTGCAAACATATTATTTCTATCCGCTACTCGCTTGCTATTACCACGTCTAAGTTACCCTTCGTCCCAGATGTTTGGTTGTTGCCTGCGGTTTGCAGTGGTGGCTGTAGCCACCCCGTACCCCGTACCCCACACCCCGTACCCTTGGAGCACTAAAGGCGACAATCGCACTGATCCCGACTTCCGCCTTGCGTTGTCTTGTATTCTCTCTGTACTAACGATCCCTCTGTTTCCTTTAACCTTCGTAGATTGTTGTCTATGGTATGGAATAACGTGTTTCCCGCAGGCTCTCAACCGACCTGTCTTCAAACACATTGTTCCATCGCTATTCGTCTCTTTTTATATTTTATCTTTGGTGTGTGTATGTGTTGGTATTTCGTAAGGTAAGTGGTCGATGTGTATCTGTCTCTGTCTGCCATCTTTCGTCTTTCGTGCATGCATTTATGGACACATCTCTACATCCTTTAATGAAAATATTTTTATTATCTTATAATTATATTCTTTCTCTACTTTTTTTAAACTTATTTTATACCTCATAACTTCCACTCACATCATACGACACGATATGTTTGACGACACGGAACGCAGTTATGCGTTGTAACTTCACGTCTGACCCAGGTTCTCATTTACAGCCACGTATCTTATTCCACATCACAAACAGACCTCTATTATGATATTTTATATATTCTTAGGTACAACAACACTTTTTTATATTACTTGTTGAATATTTTAATCGATTATCACTAGGGCTTACCTGTAATTTTATCACTAGCTTAGTACTTGAACTCGTATAATGCTCTTTTAAATATGACAATCCTTCGGATACAACACGCTAATATTTTTCCTATTTTCTGTATTATAGATCACAATGTTTAATTTTCAGTAAGAGTTAGTGTTACTATAAATATATTTTAAACAGGGTTGCTAGTCGTAGAGTATGTGATTTTGAAGCGTTCGTAGCGGAGAGGTGTGTATTTGTGTGTATTCGGCTCGAACGTCGGTTACCGATAATGAATGTTGGTGTCCGCGTTGCGGATTTGCGATCGGTTTTGTGACTTGTGCTGATTGCTTGGTGTTACCGAAGGTGCCTGCTATATCTTTGGCGTACGAAGCCCCCGAGTCAGATATCATGAAGCGGCAGCCCCGGGACCCTTACCGCGACAACCTCGTCAACAGAAGGTCCGCCAGGCGCCGTCCAAAGCTTTCTAGATACTCATTATGGGTGTTAATGCAATCAATAGCCCACATTTCAAATTTCGAACGATCCGTTCGAAATCTGCCCAAATTTTCTTAGAAAAGTTCAAATACTTTATCAACAAATAGTGTTACCAGCTTTGTAGACATTTCGAACGGGTCGTAATGGGTTTTCTTCATTAACTGGCCATTGAAGTATAAAAAATGAGTAACAAAAATTAGTTGGGTGAAATATAAAAGCACTTTTACAATTTCGGATATTTTTAATTGGACGTAATTTTAAAATTAACAGGGCTATTTAATACTAGGTAAGTCATCACGCATGAAAAAAAAAAACATTCGTAGCATGGACAATATCAACCCATACTGGTAGGCATGCAAAATTCTCATGATTGGAATAAATAAAAAAAAAACATTATTGCCAGTGGTCAGTTGATGAATTGCCCTCATAAAATTGGCAATAGATAAACAAAAAATGCATTTTGTACGGTTAGGCGACTTGTGATCAAATATTGAAAATGAGATGTGGAAGAGTGATTATCAAATACTAATCCTAGGAGAAGCACTAAGCAATTAGTTCCTCGGCCGATTCGGGAACATTCCTTCAACACTGCAGACCTCCGTGTAACACGAGACCTAGTTATCTATCTCTTGATCTAGTGTCTAACACACAGATAGATCTTTTAAACTTTATAGTTACTATCCATAGATTTAGTGCAATTAGAATCTCTATCTATCGCACAGTCTTCACTCTTCCATATTTGATAATATTAGCAAATAAAAAAAATACGAAATGCAATTTCGGAAAATGCACGTTAGTAAAAAAAAATAGTGAATTGTTTTTAGACGTGCGTCATTAAGGCGTACTAGTGGACTTGTTTGATTAGAAAGGTAGATGATAGTTAAATTGTAAAGGAATGAACTTGGTGACGCGAAACGTGTTGTAGTCTTCGATTATATATTTATATATTATATATACATAACTATGTTATATAATCTAATTATTATAATTACTAATATATTCCGGCACGCTGTCCAAAAGTCACAGGCTTCCAACGCCCTCTTTCACGCCACACTCAATTAATTTTTGCTTCAGTGTCTTTATGGTGAGTTTAGCTTTCTCACTTCGCTTACGCTTTCAATATTAATATTTTGCATGTCGTGTGAACTTGTAAGTATTAATACTGTTAATAATTAGGAAATTTCGATGGTATCGATTGGAAAATTTATTCAAAAAATATTTTAAAAAAATGGCTAATTATTTGGAATTATGTTTTTTAAGATACCAACGTTGTTTCAACAAAATGCTATATAATTAATGCTTTACGATTGTATTTAAATTCCCCTTGTCATTTTACTTATTATATCTGATAAAGGTAAAAGACTGCTTTATTTGAAAGTTTTTCAATTACTGAAAGCATTGTTTTTTTAAATAATATTTAGGAATGCCAAACTAGACTGTTTCATCAAAGATCAAAGAACCTGATCTTGGTTGTGAGACCAAACCACGAAAGCAAAAGCTTTCACGGTTTCGTATAAGTACTAAGCAAAATTTTATGTTTTTCACGTTGATTTATATATACAATCTTTACAAAGAAAATTCTAAGTACACAAAATTAATTCATATTTAATAACATCCAAAATTTATATTTTTAATGACAAAATTACAAAATTAATTAAAGAAACAATGCTTGATTTACATCCTAATCTATAGAAGAGTAAAGTAAACAAATAATATTATAAATAATTAAAAACAATTATTTGAAAAATGCTATAAAATAACTAAAGATTAGGATTACATTAAAAACTTAGTTGTGCTAAGTGTACACTTTGAAGTTGAAAAAGTGACACGCGTAGCTCAACAGTGCACAGTTTGATATGTTGTTCGCATGTTATCAGGCTGATCTCGATGGCGTACGGTCAGATCGGAATGATCCAGGCCGCGGCCGGTTTCTTTGTATACTTCGTGATCATGGCTGAGAACGGATTCCTGCCTCTCAAACTGTTCGGTATCAGGAAACAGTGGGACTCCAAGGCTATCAACGATCTCACCGACTCCTATGGACAGGAATGGGTATGTTATCTATTATATTAAAAGCTAGAATAAAAAATTGATAAATATTACTTGTGTTATTCGCTAATGGAAATGCTTTTCTCTAGTAAAAAGTCCTAATGTGAATGCACCTAAACAACATATTCAAAGTTATATTCTTTAAAGAAAACTTCACAGGCCAAACATCTTCATAAATAATGCAAGACGGGTCTATGCACTTTCTTTAGAGGAAATAATTTATTATTTAAATACTATATGAATACAGTAAATAAGTCTGGTAAATTCACGAATTTTATATTTTGTTGTATTCCGTCTCAATTTTTGTATTTCTTTGCAGACCTACCGCGACCGCAAAGCGCTTGAGTTTACCTGCCACACCGCTTTCTTCGTGTCCATCGTAGTGGTGCAGTGGGCCGATCTGATCATCTGCAAGACCCGGCGCAACTCCATCGTGCACCAGGGCATGCGCAACTGGGCCCTCAACTTCGGTCTCATCTTCGAAACCGCCCTCGCCGCCTTCCTCTCCTACACCCCCGGCATGGACAAGGGTCTGCGGATGTACCCACTCAAGTGAGTCACCGCTGACTTGGAAATTGCCGTCCTTTGTCTTCTATAACTTTTAACTATAAAGTATGTAATACGTTATGTCTTCAGTTGTTCAATGTAGTTGGCTCATACGTGTCGTTGTCGTGTCAGGTTCGTGTGGTGGCTGCCCGCCATTCCGTTCATGCTGTCGATCTTCATCTACGACGAGATCCGGCGCTTCTACCTGCGCCGCAACCCCGGCGGCTGGCTGGAGCAGGAGACGTACTACTAAGCGGCCGCGCTCGCGCACGCGCCTCGTCTGTGTCGTCATTGTCACCGTGACAGAGCGACGGGGACGCGGCCGTAGCACTTCGCGCGCTTCTCACCGCTTGTACCGCCGCCGACCGCCCGCCCCGCCGCCCCGTCGTCCTCGCCCCGCCCCCGCCCGCCCTCGCCACGCCCTCGCCCGCCCTCGCTCCGCCCTCGCCCCGCCCACACCTCGACAGCTGCAGTCGTTTCACGAACTTATATGTATATATGCACCGTGGAGAGTTTGATGTTTGTGATGTTATTTAAAATTGAGAACACGTATTATTTGAAAGTTGTGAATCAAGTTATTTTTATATTGTGATCGTTTGTAATCTCAATCGCATATGAATCTCAGAGCGCCGGCGGGCGCGGCGCGGCGCGGCGAGCGGCGAGCGGCCGACTCGTACCCATCGTTCGGTTCGCCCTCACTAATCGTATAAGATAGAGTTAATAACTAATTTTTTTCACATACTTATATAATAAGTAATAAAAAATATCGTCTAGGCAGTTAGGGGAGGGAAGGAGGGAAGGTTCGCCCCGCGCGTGCGCAGCGGCCGCGCCGAGCCGCGCCGAGCCGCGCCCGTGCCCGGCGGACAACGAAAGCATTTGTTGTAATATTACAATTAAGAAGCCATTATTATTATTTAAGTGGACTTTAGATTAAGTTTGGATTTTTCGAGTGGATAATCGTTTAGTTGAAGATTCGGTGGGGTGCATGGCGTGTGAAAGGTCGATGTGGAGTGCCTGACTCTTAGTGTACTACCGCTTACTGTTAGGTAGGTAGTTGAAATTTTGATGCCGTATTTTGAATCGTAAATGTAGAATAAAGTGAAGCGTGAGACGCCGCGGTGCCCCGGCCTCCGGCCCCTGGCCCCTGGCCCCCGGCCCCCGGCCCCCGGCTCCACCTGCGCCCGCGCGTCTTCGCGTCCTCGCGCCGTCGCGCGACGCTTTTACTTTTCTAAAATATTCACAATATTAGATTTTGTCAAACTTATAAAATAGGCTGCTCATCTGTAGCCGCGTAAGATTTGATTTCTTAATTAAATGATAATAAACAAATTGTAGGGATGCGTAATTAGAGATTTTTAAAATTATACCGTTATGATAGTATGATGCGATCGTTGCGCTCCCGCCCGGCGCCCCTGCGCGCGGCGTGCGTGCGGCGTGCGCGCGGCGTGCGTGCGGCGTGCGTGCGGCGTGCGTGCGGCGTGCGCGCGGCGTGCGTGCGGCGTGCGTGCGGCGTGCGCGCGGTCTGCCGGCAGGGGAGCTCGGCGAGACGATTTTCAAGTTTTCGTAACAAATACATATAACATTATAATAATGGTTACAAAAGTAAAATATAATAACATTATAGCAACTAATAAAATCTAAATTATATGAAATGTTTATAGATTTAAATGATGTTTGTTTGTTTAGAGTGACCTCCTGCGCTTGTGTCATGACGCGTCGTCCATCTCATTGACAATAGTTGGTCGTGATGTTGCGAGGCGATGGGATACTGTATTGTATGCTGTTTGTTTGTTTGTTTGTTTGTACACCGTAGGACTAACATTGTTTTGCGTTCGACTGTTCTTTACACCGGTTCATTTTATAGTATTACTCTGTTGGCTAGGAGCGCTGTAAAAATGTAAGTGTTAATAAAAAAAACTTTTCAAAATATCAACACGATGTTTTATTTCACATCAGAACCATACCTTTTATTATTTTGAGTCAGATCGATTTTTTTTCGAAAACAAAGTACATGAGATTGTGGACGGACATGTAAGGAACTATATATCAAGTTACACTGATCAAATTTCTATACAAAATCCTTTTTTATTTTGTTGCTTTTTTCAAAGAAAATGAGCAGGATGACAATATGTTTTATAGAGGTGTTTCGTCAGTGGAAACCCACACTTATACGACAAATGTAATTCACTGTTGCACTTAATTTGTCGTTGGTAATTGATCGTTAAAGGGAAGTTTTGATTAAAAAAAATACTACACACAAGGATTTTTTTAGAATTGACAGACGCCAAACAACTTTTGGAGGGCCAGTGAGCAAAAATTGCCTAACATCTTCCAATAGTCCTCCATATTGCGACTCCGAGTAATTGTTTTGCAACATATGATCTGAATTCTCGTAGTCCTTACTATCTTCTTCTTACAGTGCCATCTTCTTTCGAAGGTCGGCGATCATTACGGCAACTTGTACCCTTGACACCGCGGCTCTGAAGAGCGAATGGGTACTCTTTCCGAACCACTGGCGCAGGTTTTTAAGCCAGGATGTTCGTCTTCGACCTACACTTCGCTTTCCTGTGATCTTTCCTTGCACGATGAGCTGCAGCAGTCCGTATTTTGTGTTCCTCATTATGTGGCCTAGGTACTCCAGCTTTCTTTTCTTTATTGTAAATACCACTTCCGCCTTTTTCTTCATGCGCCCTAGCACGGTCACATTTTTAACTTTATCTCTCCAGGATACCCTTAACATTCTCCTGTATACCCACATTTCAAAGGCTTCTACTTTCTTGCACATTGATTCCGTGAGGGTCCACGTTTCAACGCCGTACAGGAGAATGGAGAAAATGTAGCACCGTACTAACCGCATCCGTAGCTCGATGTTCAGCTTTTTGTTGCACAGAAGGGTTCTGAGTCTGAAGAAAGCATTCCGGGCTTGCTCTATACGGCACCTTATTTCAAGACTGTGATCTCCCATATCATCAACCCAGCATCCCAAATATTTGTATTTGCTAACTTTTTCTAAGACCTGTCCACCACATATGAGCGTGAGGTTAGCAGTGGGTATTCTACAAATGGACATATACTTGGTTTTCTTGGCATTGACGTTGAGACCATATTTCAAACTAACAGACTGGACTCTATCTAGGATGATCTGCAATTCATCTAATGTTGGGGCGAGCAGAACAGTATCATCGGCATAACGGATATTATTAATAGTCTCCCCGTTCACTGTTATCCCTACATCTAGCTGATCTAATGCTTCCCTAAAGATCATCTCTGAGTATAAGTTAAACAGGATTGGTGACAGAATACATCCTTGACGCATTCCTCGTAAGATTTCTGCTTCATCTGTAAGTTTACCCTCCACCCGTACATTCGCCTTTTGGTTCCAATATAATTGTTTGATAAATCGTACGTCCTTGGAGTCGAGACCGATGTTTCGTAGAATGTCAATCAATTTAGCATGCTGTACTCTATCGAATGCTTTCTCATAATCTATAAAGCACACAAACACATCGTGATTCATGTCCCAGCATCTCTGTATTAGTATTTGGTATCCGAAAAGTGCATCTCTCGTTCCCAATCCTTTGATGAAACCGAACTGTGATTTTGATATCTGGTCTTCACATTTGTTATATATCCTTTTGTGAATGACTTTTAGGAATATTTTTAGGACATGACTCATTAAGGAAATAGTTCTGTATTCTTTGCACTTCTTCGCAGAAGCAAGTTTGGGCAAGGTGACAAAGGTTGATTTTAGCCAGTCCGATGGTATGACGCCCGAGTCATATATGGCATTAAACAGCTTTACCAATATTCCTAGGTTATCGTATTCTAGAACTTTGATGAGTTCTACTGGTAGTTCATCACCACCTACGGATTTGCTCGCCTTGGACATTTTAATTGCATATGTAATCTCACTTTTGTCGATGGATGGTCCGGTTAAATCGGCTTCTAGAGACATTGTATCCAGACTAGGTCTTTCGTCATAGAAAAGAGTTTTTACATATTTTTGCCAAATGTCAAGCTTATCTTCTAGTGTTTTAGCCACATTACCCTGGTCATCCATCAGAATGTTACAATTAGTGTTGTGTGACGTGTTACTCGTATTATTTATAAATTCTCTAATTTTTTTGTGCATATTGAAAGAGTCATGCCTTGTCTCAAATTCTTCTATCGCAACACATTGGTCAACCATCCATTTCTCTTTAGCTTCAACCACTTTTCTTTGAATTATCTTGTGTATGGTTTTATATTGTTGGTCGTCGACTCCTTTGTATCTTCTGCGCTGTCCCATAAGGTCTAAAATTTCTGTAGTAATCCAGCGTTTTTTGGCTTTAGTCTCTAGTGGTTGTAGAATTCTTTTACCAATACCAACAAGATTCTCCTTTATTCTTGTCCAAGTCTCCTCAATTTCTACATTTGGACCAATTTCTGTGCTTAGACGTTTAACTGCGATGTTTAATTCCGTGGTTGTTTTGGTACGTATTGTTGGATCTCTTAATCTAGTTACATCCACTTGTTGTCTTCTAGTTTTAGGCTTTAATCTCTTCATATTACAGCGAAGGGATGCAACCACTGGGTTGTGATCTGATCCGATATCCGCACCAGGGTAGGTTTTGACTGATGTAAGTGAGTTGCGATATCTTTTGTTTATAAGTATATAGTCTATTTGATTACGCACGATTTTGTTCGGCGAATGCAGTGGGGATGTCCATGTATACAGTCTTCTTGGGTGTTGCTTAAATTGGGTGTTCGAAATAACAAGCCCGTGTTCTTCACAGAATTGCAACAGACGATCGCCACGTTCATTTCTCATTCCCAGTCCATAGAGTCTTACAATGTCTGAGACCTTGCCCTGTCCGATTTTAGCATTAAAATCGCCTTGGACGAGGATAACGTTGTGTGAGTTCAGCTGTTTTAAAGCGTATTCTAGTTGTTCGTAGAAAAGTTCATTATCCTCGTCAGAAGCTTCGGTAGTAGGTGCATATACTTGAACAATCTGAATGTTCCTGGGCTTGGCCGATAATTCCATAACTAAAACTCTATCCGATATTGGCAAGAAACTATTAACTTGACGTTGCAATTGCCTGTTGATAATAATGGCCACTCCGTTATAGTGATTTTTATCATTGTTACCACTATAATAAATTACTGAGTCCTCACGTACTACTACACCTGATCCTTTGTGCCTAGACTCACTCACTCCTAAGATATCGATCTTGAGTCTAAGCATTTCCTGTTCGATATTCACCACTTTATACTCGCGGTACATACTTTTGACGTTCCAAGTAGCTATCGTCATGGCTGACCCGGGGATTCTTAGCACCCTCTGACCATTGAAGGTCTGCCGGGGACTGAGGGCCATTGTATTATTGTTCTCAGCCATAATGATCTTCCTGGGGATATGTATGTGGTGGTTTCCCGTTGCCTTCCACACGCTGTACTATTGCCGTACCGATAGGTTCCATCTCCGCCAATAGATTCATCTTTCAGAACAGTTCCAGCCAACTAGGCCTCCTCTTCTGAAATTACTGCTACGCAGCTGCCCGCAGCAGAGGAGTGCTTATTTGATGGCGGCACGACTCGCCATGTCGCAAGGTTGTCGTCGGACGTATGCAGCATTTTTTAAGTAACACTTTCCTAAGGTGTCACCACTGCATCCTATTACCTTACCGCTGAATGGTCGGGGACTGCAAAAGCAGCTAGCTGGGATATCTCCCAGCCGTTCCATGATCCGCCACCTATGGACCCCGGTAGTAGCCTACAGCTCAGCCCTACCAGTCCTTACTATACAAATTGTTATATCCAAATACATTAGCAAATTAACCAACATCAAGTGTGATAGATATTCAGTAATTCGAAATTATGAAAATGGCAACATTAAAGATGAAGCTCCTTCATTGGTCAAAATATGAAGATGTCAAGTTGACATTGTTAGTTGACATATTTTCCGACTGCCATAAAATCCTCAGATGAAGAATTATAATAATTATATTATAATAATTATAATTATAATAATTATAAATAAAATCCTTGTGGCACCAAAGAGTATGTAACTACTTCATAGTACTAAAAATTCTTAATTAAACATCTGAAATGTTAACAGGATATGTTTGACGACTGCTTTCAATGTCAAATGCAAAGATACAGGCTTACTACTTTCTCTATGGATTACTGTAAACTAAGTATTTTACGTACTCTGTGGTCAAATGTTAGTTGTGGTAGAAAGAGAACGCGTGATGATATAAAGAGAAGGTATTGCCGCCATGAAAACGCCGCCAAATTTTCATACAAAATAATTTTGTTCGAAGTTTCGCTAGCCTGTGTGGCACTTTGATTTTCGCATTCCTGCATCCAGTTACTTTGTCCTAACACAGTAATATCTATAAATATGGAGCTATATTTATTATAATATCAGGTTGAGCGAAAAGACTACATTATTCCACTTTGATAAAAAATAACTTCGATATAAAAGTTATTTTTTTTACTTATCGAGGCTATCACACGACAATATGTATGCAGATTTGTGATTTATTTCACTAAGTGACTATTACTCTTTCAGATTTGGGCTGATACAGAATTTCTGTGTATTTCTACGTGTGTCATTATTTTATATATTAATTCTGTCTCCGCATGGCTGGTTTTTATATGATAGATAAAGTAAATAAATAATGATAATATAAACTAATAAATATACTACGTATTTACGATATATAAAATCTAAATTACACACTATACATACATACATACATAAATAATCCTAGCCAGACGGGATTCCCTCGGCAGGGGAGACCAGACGGCCAAGGGTCAGGGAGAAAGGGAGAGAAACCGGCGGAAAATTCGTTATTATTATCATTATTCATTATTATTATTATTCGTACTAATAAAAAATAGAAGATTTCCATTAGAATTTTATTGTTATCTTATTGCAATCTGATAGAACATTACAAAATCAATAACATATGTATAGTATCCCCAAGTATTCCATATTTTTATCTATATATGCATCTATACAGTTAATAAATTTGTAGTGTCTGTATGCAACATCGAAAAAAATGCATTTCGGATACGTGAAGCGGCCGTATAAGAATCTACTAACTAGATAACCTACTACGCAACTGACGACACACATCGGCCTTACGCAAAATGTTATTTTCAGTCGTTGCCTCGCCAGTGGAACCAACATACATTATGGAAAAAGCAATTTCGTGTGCAAGAGTGGTAAATGGTCTTAAGATCACAGAAGTCTTATCCTTAATAAAGTAGTGGGAAGACTACAGCTTGGCTCTCAGCACACACACATCAGATAAAACAGGCAATTACTTCGACTTCACGCCTTTCTTCTGTGTAATCAACAGGCACCGGTCAAGCGGGCTATTCGGGCAGCTAGCGTTGCCAGGCGTCCGGATAAAGCCGGACATAGGTAGGCTTTTAGATTGCGTGTCCGGCCAAAATAAACGGTTTTCCGGCTTTTGTTAGGCTTATTAAATTTCCCAAACGAGAGTGTACCTATTAATACTGAGACAAAATCCTAAATAATATAGGATGTCTGACCTTTCTACCCAAATGTCCGGCCAAACTGGCTGGTCTGTCCGGCTAGTAGGTTTGGCGACCTGGCAACCCTACGGGCAGCAGTTAATGCTGCTTCGAATTCTTGAATCACTTTTGAATGTTGAAATTTTTAAATCTTAATTTATTTTATTATAAATGTGACTTAGATGAGTGGAAGGATGGATGTGCTTGTTAGTAGGTATCTCCAAAACGATTCAACGGATCTTGCTGAAATTTGGCTAGGCGATTAAGTAGGTTTTTTTTATTCCGCGCGGACGAAGTTGCGGCCTTCAGCTATTCATAAACAAAAGAAAAAAGTCCCGAAGATTTCATCATGGAAAAATTTATTACAAATCCTCGAAATGAAGCAGAACTTCGAAGAATTTTCCATATTAATTACAAAAGTTATGGAAACTTTGTCGGAACAATGAGAAATTTCTCAACTTTGCTAAGTTAAGCCTTAACCAATTCAATTAAAACACGTGCCTCGTTTCGTCGTAACCAGTAAAAACTGTTTTGAAATCATTTTTGCAATAATTAGGCTTTTGGCCGATCGCCAGATATTTTCCTGCTTGCGCCATTCACAAATTGCGTAATACAATTATTAAAAGACAATTTAAACAGAAAAGATAACTCACAAAAATCTATACTATCTATATAAAAGTAAGCACATTTTATACGTTTTAAAAATTATATAAAGCTTACGAGTAAGAAATCTTTAAGTTAAAATCGATTATTCAGTTTATCGCGAACTGGCACAATACAAATTAAAATAGGATTTATAAGTTATAATTATTATACACGAGTAATTTTGTGAAAACTATTTTGAAGGTCTCTCAGTTGATGTCTTGTTCTTGGTTATCGGATGTTGTCTTCGTTGATCAAAGATAGTAAACATAAATAAAATGTACTTTATTATTAATTCACCTTAATCACTATTGTGGACTAACCTTCTCCCCTTTGTGCTATTGTGTGAAAAGACACAAAGGACGTGCACCTTAAAACGTTTATAACGCCCAATATCTGTTTACTTAAACTTTTTATGGTGTCTTTTCGATAAACAAAACATAGTTAATTCATGTTTTATAAACTTTGTGTTACTGTCTCTCGAACATTTAAAAAAAGGAAAAAATAGTTTTTATCTTTTTTTGGAAGAATTACATTTTTCTTTACATTGATTTTATGTAAATTTTATTTGCGACATAATATAATAATAATATTCGTCTATAGAAGT
Organism: Papilio machaon; assembly: GCF_912999745.1. Classification (NCBI taxonomy): domain Eukaryota; kingdom Metazoa; phylum Arthropoda; class Insecta; order Lepidoptera; family Papilionidae; genus Papilio; species Papilio machaon. The sequence continues at coordinate 4,893,430 of NC_060002.1, forward strand.
ATGAAAATTATTTCATATTTATTCATAAAGTTTCGAACAATGGCTAGGGACTGGCCTCGGCCTTGACGATGTCCCGTCCGTGTGTACCTAGCTGAGGCTTTGCGAGTGCACCCCGCGCTGTAGCCCCACACACCCCTGTCGTGCCCCCGCCGTGCCCCCGCGCTACGCATGCGCCGCAATGACACTCCGACCCTGCCAACACGTCCCAATTATTTTCCACCCGAGCTTCCGATATTAATTCCACAAATAAAGGTGTTATACATCTTAATGTTTGGTGTGAGTGAACGTGACATAATAGGTGTCTCTGAAATGGCTACGCGCTAGTTCAGAATGGTGGCCAACATCGGCGGCATCAACCCTACAAATGGTATATAAACATTGTTCTTGTTGTTTCCTTTGTGCGGATTGATTGTGATTGTTGTTCGTTGGTGTAGTGGAAGCGACGGCGTACATCAGTGCAGTAGCGGGTTTTGCGGCTGTGGTCCTGGTGGTGCTACTCTTCCTCGGCCGACGCTGGTGCTACGCCACAGTCTTCACGCGCAAATGCTGCGATGAAATCCTCGCGGTCAACGCTCACATCTCGGACCCCTGCTCCACTCTCGATGACGCTAAATTCGGTAACATTGTAATATTAGTAAAATTTATTATCACAAATAGACGTTTAATAAACATCTTATTGTTTAATGATGTAGAAGTTTAATTATTAATGATTAATTAACAAAGTATGCTTTTAAATAATAAATTAACGAGGTATGTTTGTAGTTAACATACCAAGGCGACCATTTGTCAAGGTCTAATGTTAAAACTTAGTAATGGTAATGATGAAAGTAAACCTTTTATTTTATTATTTTTATGTTACTTAGTTTATGTTCAATAGTATTAATAAATTAGTTAAATTTCTAATAGTTTAGTAGTGTTAAATGTCATATTGATTGAAGTTGTTTGTCCGTCTGTGTTGTTATAGATGCTTTGTCGAAACCAAACCATTATCCTGAACGTATTTTCGCGTTCGAAACCTCCGACTCGGACGAGGAGCTGCGTTTGCGCATTCAACAGGTATTTAAACTTATGATTGTTGTAGTTATCATTATAATACAGCCTCTTCGTTCGATGATTTGCAAACGGTAATAAAAATTAAAAATAAGATGAGAAACTAAATTCTTTACACTTTATATTCTACTCTATATAAAACCCCTTTATAGTTCTAATTATAAATCGGTTAATTGTACATAGAAAACTTGTATTCTCTGTATTGTATTTTTTTAATTAGCTGTAATTAACTAGTGTTTGCTTTTAAAAATCGAATTTAAATAATTGAATTGAATTTAAGTTACACCACTCTTCCAATTACACTATACTTTTCTATCTTTTCAACTATGTAATAGGATAGAATCATACCAACACAATGTCATAGTCATAATAAAACGTTATTATTTAATTTTACCAGTAAAATATTTGACCAATCACTAGTTACATTTAAAATGTCATCAATACCGTAATTTATTTAGCCTCGCTTCTCGATAAATTTAATGACAAATGGTTCCTATTTCAGGATAAAGAAGAGGTAGAGTGTCATTATGAGGAGAAGAATGAGAACGTGTCAGCACCGGTTAAGGTTGAGGTGCAGCTGGTGGAGACCGCGCTGAGGGAGACTAGGATCGACGAGGTGGTACCCAAGAAGGCGGAATACATCCACACCCTGGAGGCACAGAGTAGCGTCGATAGCGATGTTCTTGCGCATAATGTGAATATCATATCAATATTTATACGAATCCGATAGACTGTGAACGTCTCTACCTAGCCGATGCTTAGATAGAGGCGTTCATTTGTCCATAAAGGTCTTCTATTTGTTTCATCTCAATAAACATATCCTCACTCGTATACAGGACACATCACTGTTGTGCGGGGAGAGTGGTGGTGGGGGCGGTGGGGGCGGTGGGGGCGGTGAGGGGCGGGGCGCGGTGGAGCTGACGCTGCTGTACGACGCGCCGGTGCGCAGCATGACGGTGCACGTGCTGCAAGCACGCGGTCTTCCGCAGCGCGCGCCCCCGCAGCTATTGCAAAGCCAGGTCCATTTCAAATGTTATACGTCTTTTAAAATATTTTATCGGATGAGGTATATGCGCGCTGCGCAGTGCCGTCCCATCTAACGTTGTTCTGTGCAGCGAATCGTATGATGTTCATTAAGAGAATAGCCATAGATATTGGGGACGCCTCTAGAAGTGATGGGATAACATCCAGCTTAGTAAATTTTCTTTTTATTTAATAACTTATACAGGCAAGAATTGTACTGTTGCCACTGAAAAAGCAAAAGTTTAAATCGAAGATCCGCAACGGCGAGAATCCTCAGTACATGGAGAGCTTCGTCCTGCACAAGATTAATCCAGGTACGTACTAAATATTCACTTTGTTGTCCAGTGAAATTTAACCTTAGTAACTTATTGACCTGATCGCATTTTCATGAATATAATGTCTTAAGTAAAACTGTAATGTAAATTATACCGTTCCATATTCCCTGTCAGAGGACGTGCACGGGCTAGGTCTAAGAATCCGTATCTACGGATGTGAGCGCATGCGCCGACATCGGCTGCTGGGCGAGGCGGCCGTCAGCTTCGCCGCGCTCAACCTCGAGCTCGAGAACAACTTGTGGCTGCAGCTCGCGCCACGGCACCATCAGCCCGTCATGCAGGTTACACGCCGCTTCATACTTTACTGGTAGATCACAATCCCGCGACAAGAAGGTGTAAACCTCACCCAGCATTTATGTGTCGCCGTCAAAACTTCATATAGTTAAAAGTTTATGATGTACCATTGAATAGGTTAACGGAGTGAGTAATAACTCGCACTTGGCATTCAATGCCATTAGAATCAAATCACTAGTTAGACTTTTTGGAAGGTCTGTAAAAGTCTGTTACAATTCAACATTACGATGTTATCGGCATCACGATGTCGGACGTGGTATTCATTGGGGAAGGCCTATGTCAGGCAGTGAACAGACACAATGATGATAATGATATGATAATTGTGTGCGTGTACAGCTGCCGAAACTAGAATTGGACGGGTCAGTGACGGGCATGTTGGCGAGCCCGTCATCTCTGAGCGCGGGCGTGTCGGGCCTGTCAGGCGTGTCAGGTGTGTCGGGAGTGTCGGGCTTGTCGAGTGGCAACGGGTTCGTGTCCGGGGGCGAGGCGTGCAGCCTGGCACGCTCCGACTCCGCCTCCTCGTGCTGCAGCGCGCGCTCCGCCCCCGAGCTGCTCCTCGGCCTGCAGTACAGCCCCACCACTGGACACTTGTCTGTTGAGGTCTGCATTTATTTAGACACACTAACTCTCGCACCCATGTGACAATTAGTCACTAAAGTACCTTTGTAACTAAACTTGTTACTAAATCTGCACTAAGGGAGACCACTTAAAAACTCTGAGTGCGTCAGCTCAAAACGTACATATTTAAATAAAAAATAAATTAAATTAAATATACAGCCTGTCAATTCAAGCGCAGTTAAAATAGATTGGCTCGACTTGGTCAAGATTAGCACATTGAATTCATGATAACTCCCAGATGTAACGCGCACATGCATACAGTGATCACACTTATGTATGTTTACGTACGTCGCAGATAATAAAAGGCACGCACTTCCGCAAGTTGTCGCCGCACAAGGCGCCGGACACATACGTCAAGCTGTGCCTCATCAGCTCTCTGGGCATGGAGATGGGCCGCTGCAAATCCACCACGCGCCGCGCACAGTCCAACCCACTGTACAAGGAGCTGTTTATATTCCAGGTGCAGTTCTCTATAAAAAAAGATTCGATTGTTTGTTCTATATAAATTCAAAAGCAGCAAACTCGATTTCAAAACTTCTTTCCTCAATAGAAAAACTGACTTATCATGAGTAACGAAGGCCCTAATTTTGAACATTATTGTCCTAATACAATATTATAAAATATAAAATTTGCTGAAAGACGGTAGATTGTTCTCAATAACAATGACCAGGTGGCGCTGTTCCAACTGACGGAAGTAACGCTGATGGTGTCGGTGTGGTGGCGGCGCAGCGTGAAACGAAACGAGATGGTGGGCTGGTTCTCGCTGGGGCACAGCTCCTCCGGCCGCGACGAGCAGCGTCATTGGGATGACCTCTGCCAGCGACAGGGCGAACAGGTAACGTAACACACATCGAAGCTTCTTGAAATTGTGTTTTTTTTACTAATCAACTGCACACAGAAATAGTAATCGGCTAATAGCTTAGTGAAAAAGAGTCTTAAAATGAACTAAAGCATATTTGTTTTTGCAGCAATTGTGCATGTTTGTACGTATAATGTTGAAATATTAGGTATTTTAACCTACTTTTATGCAAATTTAAATGTTTAACATGAAAGGATTTTTTTCATTTAAATGTCTTCGACGTAGATAGATGTACGAGTACTTGTGCTACGTACGTAGCCTGTACTGCTACGCAAATATACGTAGCGATCACAAGACTTTCAAAAACATGTTTTAGTATTATCGCGCAGTTTATACGGTATTTCTGTCGTACTTAATTTTACTCTCGTATTACAGTTTGCAATTATATTTATTGTATTTGTAATTTAAATAAATGTTTATTTGAAGGTACAACGGTGGCACGTGCTGCTGGACTCCTGACGGCCTCCGACGTAGCGTGTCTCAGCGACGCGCTTGGAATTGGACACAAAAATGATATGAGTGTGGCCGCACCGACGCCCGGTGCTTTTGCGTTGCGACCCCATCGCTCGCCGACACTCACTACCCCCAGAGAACTTCGGAGTTGACTCGACATACTGTCGCTTTTTTTAAGACCTTCTCCAGGTCTTTTGTCGATTTACTAGATATTAAATGTTACACAAAGGTGTTGCTTTGATCGTTTTAGCACAAACGGATGTGGTATTTTAATATTGATTCTTTCAAATATTTTTGTGTGTTAATGTCGTTTTTTAATATGTAATTATCAAATTTCTTCTTGTGTAAGCACGCTTTTGATTGATCGAGAGTGGCGTACATGTACAGGTACACAAGTTTAACGTTCATTTAAATATGAGAAAAGAAAAGTTATTGCCAATTCAATTTTCTTCTTTAGACGCACTGAACTCTATAAATGGAATGGCTATAGACGTATTATATTGTGCCTATTTGATTTTCGCTATTTTGGCGCTGATCATATCAGTTTATAGCGGTGGTGTGGACTCGAACTAATAACATAGATAGAATCAACTGTCACGTAACATCAACATGCGCGCTTAAATCGGAACGAAGCAAAAGCTGTCATTTCCAAGCAATCGCCTATCCATTTATAGAGAAGTGTCAGGCGACTTACGAGTATGTCTTTTATTATTATGAAAAAATATTAAGTATAAGGTTTTGTAGCATTTTTAAAATGATGAAGACTTACGCACAATACTTGTGAGATAGGATTTACTAGAAATGTATTTATTGAAAATAAATATTGTATACAAACGATGTAATGTATTCCAAAATTATAAGAAAAATTAATATTTTTACTATCGCTGGAATAATAATGCCTTTTACACGATGTACCTTTTCATACATTTAGTAATAATAGCGTATTATCCTTCGCACAAAGCTTAGAAAGTTATCAAAACTATAAACAGCGCCAAGTGAGTTCAGTTTCAGTTTTTAAATATTATTCATATCATTGTATTTAGTATTATATTCATATTATGCAAATTTAGATATTATCTTACCAAGAGATGAAATTAATTTTCAAGAAATTAAATGGACAAGAAATTTGTTAAATTAGCTGAAAATATTTTTCTGCTTTTGAAAATAAATTTAGTATTTTTTTTACTTTAATGTTAAAAGCAAATTTTACTATTGTATTAAATTATCGGTTATTTCACAATAGAAATTTTATTTACAAAATTAGAGATTTTCTTAAAAATTTATTTACATATATTATATAAATTCAAATAATGATTAAATGTTATATTACATATGTTATATTATATACTTATTTAAAGGACACAATATATATTTACATAAATATAGGTAGATAGATATTTTATGCGAATTTTAGTAATAAAGATAACCTGCATCAATTCATCGAACAGGACAAAAAATACAGTATATATTCCCATGTATTTCGGTGCTTATAGTAAAGAAAATAAAACTTTTTACTAACATAAATAAACGCATAATTAAATATTTGCATATATTATAATATATACGAAATATTTATTTAATTAAAATATATTACTGAGGTTGGAAATAATGTCAAACCGTACAAATGGTAAAAAAAGATACGCGGACAAAAAAATAAATTGTTATCCCTCTTTTTAAAAATAAGTTAACAATTGTGAGTGAAAAGCCATAGTAATGTTGCAAAATATTGTTAGGTACAACTTTTCTGTTATATTTGGTGTTTGTATCAAGGTAAGTAATCTTCATATTTATATAATACGTCAGAAGAAAAGTTTGTTCCCCTTTTTAAAGTAATTGTACGAACGAATGAACGTGTTTGATAAAGTTAAATTTAATGTGCGGAAGTGAATTGTTTTGAATCGAAAAACTTAGTTTAATTTTCTTTGCAAAATAAAGTTTATGAAGTCTACCGCTTGCTCCGTTGTGTACGGCATTTGTGAAAAGATGTCTGAAATGTAGATGAATGTCAAATGTTTGAAATGTCATATTTTTTCAAAATTTTAAATCATATTTATTATTTTATTTATTCATAATTACATTTTTGCCCTATAATTCGTACGATACGGTTCTAAGCCGCATTCTTGTATTTACACTGATGTTAGTATCAACAATATAATATTTATATGTAATACAAAAAATAGACAAAAAAATAATCTTTGATGTCTAAAAATATCTGTTTGTTATGTTACCTAAAACTTCGTTACTTTAAGAGTTGCAATGAAACGTTCGTATGTAGAATTAAGAATAATCTTTTTTCTTTGAATTCACTTAAATCATTAATAGTTCAGTGTTATTTCTTATACGTCAATCTGTTTGATAAAGATTTATTACTTGTTTCTATGATGAATTCGGATATATAGCATATTATGTCATATTCCGTTAGACTTAAATTCCATTGTTTAACACAAAACGAGACCGTTTTTTGCAGTATTAGTAGATAAATTATGATAATTTTTCTTGTAATTAGTATAAAAAAATAATGATTTTTGATAAATAAAAACAAAATATTATATTGGTAATTTACGTTCACTTTTACATTACCAACCCATTTTTTCTTTCTATTACTTTCGATTACTAATAAATTAATATAATGAAAAAACTTGTAATTTATTTTACATTAACTAGAACAGCGTGTTGTAGGAAAATGTTACTTCAAATCAAATAGATTCTTAACTGCATGTCACAAATAATGACAAAAAAATCAAAATGGCGCTCAGTTAGAACATAATATTATAGTTCCACAAATATATCTGACCCAGTGACCACTGTTATCATTGTTATATTTTCAGAAAATGTGTAAAATATATTTTGGCATTCGAAATAACAAGATAAGAGATGACAAGACACAGTTCGTCAAGGGTTTTGTGACACACATATTGACATTAATACACTACAAGCTATCGTATTTTAGTTTCATTTTTACTCACCGTGTCAGATATGTTAGTCGCACTATAGCAATTATTGTAATGCTCATTATTATAGATTTTTTTTCAGCTACCAGTCAAGTCAAGTTTGTTATTGATTTAAATGTAATATGTCATTAGTTGAATTATATTTATAATTTGTATTTATTGATTACCCATAGGACTTAGTCAAAAGACTTTCGCTAAATTTAATGTTTCTTAATCCAATTGTTAACTTTTAAATTTTTCAAATAAATCACTTTATACATTTTCCTTAACGTTGTATTTATTTCTGATACATTTTAAATATATTGTTTTTTTTTTATTATTTTCAGTTGACGACATTCTCTATTAAACATATACTAAAACATATCTGTGTTTGGTTGTGTTTTTTATTTGACTACACTTTTTTTTTAATTTATTAAGGCATTGGATATCGGTGTCCTTTAGCCTAAAAGTCTTGAATACACTTTTTTATACAATGTTTCTATTTAAAAACTATAATGTACCAACATTAAAATATATTACAATTTAATTACCTGTTCTACTTAGTATTTATGGAAAATATATCATTGCGATATGATATGAGCGTATTTAGAACAGCTGTCATGTGTTTCCTGCAAATAATTACTGGTAAAAATATAACATAGTACATCTTACTATAATTAACCTATCGTACCACTATTAAGTACAGTGTACTGTGTCACGCTCAATAATTATTAATTTAAATTATATTCATTGAACACACATACCTTTACAAAGTTAACATGCAAATACGTATAACCCACTATTTGAAAACGCTGTAAAATTTGTATTGGCATTAGAAGTAGCTTTTTATCATCCATTTCTACTGACAAAGATATCTGATTTATCTGTCTTTTAGACCATAGACAATGAAGGGTAACTTCAGAACTCTACTGCGACGGTTCTGTTTGGAGGGCAGCGTTTTAGGTCTCAAATATTTCTATTTGTATCCAGATCCAGTTTCGAGGTAAGTCCACTTTTTTGTCATATCTCTAACAATTCTGAAAGTATACATAAATTTATTCTAATATCCCTAAATCTTAAACTAGATATTAATTAACAGCTTTCTTTAATCCGAACAATTGCTTTCAACATAACACTTGAGTTAGAAGTGAATACTTGTTTCCCTCGTGCCAAATCAAATGCCTGGTTCAATGCGTTTGGGTTGTTGTTGCAGATGCTTCTGGGGTATAGCTTTATTCCTGTGCGCGCTGGGAGCATACCTGCTAACGCTGCTCCTGAACCGGCGCTTTATGGAGACACCTACGCACATTACCATCGAGAACCAGTTCGAGCCGATTCACAATCTGCCGTATCCCGCCATCACGCTCTGCTCTCCCAATCAGATAACTGCCAGCGCTGTGGAGCACCTTAAAAAGACATTAGTGTATTTTATATTTTACTAACTATTCCCCACGACTTCTCTCGCATAGAATTTAATAAAAACTATTTCGTTGCTGAGTTATTGTGACAAAAGTTAAAACAATTCTATCCTACAGGAACCGTACATTTTAACGGAATAACATGTAGCCTAGCTATTATTCCAGGCTAATATATCTGTGTACCAAACAATTCTGACCCGTTCCACCGTTTTGAGTTATATAACATTAAATAATAACATTATAGCATTCTAATTTTTACTCGTTTCAGAAATGGAAATGTAACTTCAAATTTTGATAAGCTAGTTGTACAAGCGTTAGGTTTTAATGAACTGCTACAAGTTATCGATTTGAAGAATTTGCAACAATTTCAAGACGTTATTACAAGCAATCGTTACTCTGTAAGAATTAAAATATTTTTTTAGTAGAGGTTATTTTATATTCGATTCAATGTAAATGTTAATAAATCATTTCATACTGTAACTGTATGAAGTTGAAATTGTTTTAACAGATAGTACAAAAAATGATTAGATTTTAAGAATATATGTTTGTCGTAGGTGGTAAGCGTGATGAGCTTGTTGGCGCAAAGCTGCAACACTTTTCTCAAGCGATGCTTTTTTCAAAACAAACTCTATCCTTGTGATGAACTCTTCGAGCCGGTGCTCACCAAACTGGGCGTCTGTTGTACCTTTAACAGCATATATAAGTTTGCTAATGACAAGAGGTATAGTATCATCACATTTTATGGCCGCTCGGATTTTGTACGACACTGAACAATTTCAGGTATTAGCTTGATGTGAAGAGATTTAGAAGCGAAGTACACAAGTGCCGGTGCTTTCCTCTGCCCGCAGTGGGCCCACCTACGCAAAAATGTGCTGGCATCTAACCACGAGCCGCAACAAACTTTGAATCCTGTTATAATACAAAACCTCTCTGTCCCTGTTTATAATAGTAAGATTTTTACCATTTCTTCTAAAGGTTAGATGTTTTTTTTTTTCAGAAATGAGAAGAAACCAAATTTTATAAAATATAAAGTTAAAACAAATGGATTTGAGGACGGACTTACTGTCATCGCAGATTACGATCCCGAAGACGCTGTCAACGGCACCGTTCAGCACGCGGGTGCAACTCGGGTATAATGCCGTAAAAACTTTACGCTGCTCAGAATACCATTTTTTGCATCTTAGGGACGTCATTATTCGGGGATAATCCACAACTTCCTGCGTGCGTTCTTAACTCGAGTGGTTCTAAGTAAACATGAGCGGAGTTAACCGCGAGCCGCAGTAAAGCTTTAATCTTATAATAGTGACTTACATATCATGTATTGAATTGTGGGCTTCCACCAGGTTATGTTTACGGATTGGTCCGAGTTCCCTTTGGAGGGAGAGTCAACGCTAGCACACCCTGGCATTGAAACTTTCTTGCTCATCTCTGCCACCTACACCTACTGCTCCGATGAGGTAGAAACACTGCCAGTCGAAAGGTACCAGTTCTAGGTATTTGTTTGAGCTAGCAAAAAAATAAGAAGTAAAAGTGATGCGAACTCATCCACGACTTGGTGGGATTCCACTGTCGTTACATCTGTATGATAATAATGCCATCACTCACATTCTTTTTTCTTTTGAAAAAATAATAGTCATGACAATAATAAGTTGTTATAATTGGTAGTAGAGTGTCTCTCTAACCTAACTCGGTTTCTGAGACCAGAATCTCTGTATAAAACATACCTATCAATCCCTCTCATTATCTTTGGCGGAACAGAGATAACAATATTGTTTAAACGGGGATTTATGTCTCAGGAACACACGATAAGAGAAATAAATAAACAACAAACTAGATCTATAAATAACTGCATTTGATGATGAAAGTCGAGAATTTGATTTGCATAAAATCCTTAATCTTTATACATCTAAAAGAAAGTCGTGTTAGTTACACTATTTATAACTCAAGATCGGTCGAACTGATTTAGCTGAAAATTGATGGGGAGAGCTTAGAACTAGGAGACGGACATAGGAACTTTTTTTATCTTTTGTGCATTTTTTTATTCCGCGCGCACGGAGTCGCGGGTAAAAGCTAGTAATAATATAACTAGATTTATGAAACGTTTGTCTCGATAACCTTGTAATGTCATGTTGTGACCTTTCCAAATTGTATTATAAAAAACAATTAACGTAGCTCGCCTCCGCAGTAGGAAATGCGTCTTCCGTGACACGATCCTGCCTCACTTCGGGGAATACCACCACACTGACTGCGAGCTGAACTGTCTCGTCAGCAAGGTGGAGTCTGACTGCCACTGCTTGTTTTTCTACGTGCCCAACGTTAGCCCGCATCAAGTCTGCAACTTCACTAAGATTCCTTGCATTTTGGACGTTAAATGTAAAGTTATTTTTAATAATGTGCACGATACGTAAATGATAAAAGATCGATAGGTGTTTTATTGTGTCACTGGCGTTTCGCATCTGTTTTTAGTATAATGTTACTAATATTATAAATGCGATCGTTTGGATGGATGAATGTTTGCTAGAAGGTATCTTCAGTCCGAGTTTGTGATATACCTCAATGTACCCGTTTACGAGCCCCGATTATTGCAGATCGAATGACGGAAGCGCCTGCAAGCTGGTGCGACTGCAAAAGAGACTGCGTGTCGCGCCGTTACTCCGTCGACCACTACCACGGCAACCTCCAAGCTGTCCAGCATGTCATGATCAATGATAGATAGTGAGTATATTATATTATCACCATTAAAGCTGGTTTTTTTACCATAAAAGTATCCTAAAGTAACAATTGAATAACTCTAAGTACGGGAATGAAGATTAAAAGTGAAGTGTCAATCGATTCCTATATTTCTTCTGAGTACCACCTGGGTTTCTTGTATTTATAAATTAGGAAAATAATGATTGTTAATTTACAGTGCGGGAGTAGTTCTTAACGAAAGCACGACGGTTATGCATTTCTTCTTTCCCAAGGCCACATTTGTCAGGCAAAAACAGGAGACTGTGATGTCTTTGGTCAATTTCGTCTGTAAGTACAATGTTAGCTATTTTATATGTGACCGCATCCTATTTTAAATATAATAAATTTATATTACATTAATTATGGTCCCATTTTCAATCAATGATAAATGTTGATGGTTTATAAATCGGCAACCCTTAAAACTTGGACAGTGGTATTAAATCTTTAAAGTTATTCGATTTTGTCACGTCTAAAAGATCGTCAACTAAACGATCATGATTTCAACATATGGAAAAATGTCTCACACAATTATATACGTATTAAATATTTTAAGAAAAATTTAAAACTTGGTAGAAAGTTCGATAATTCACAGAGCGCTTTAGCGTTCTCAATATTGCTATATGCTTACATATTTTTACTGTTAATTGACTTGCAAAGATTACATTGAGACTGGTTATTGCAACCAAATTTTCGCAATACAAGAGAAAATATTGACTAGTTGTCACCCGCTACTCCTTCCGTGTGGAATTTTAAAAAAATACTTAATAAGTAGCCTATGTGTTCTTACAAACTATGTTCTATATGCCAAATTTCATCGAGATCCATGCAAGCTTTCATCCTTCAATCTAAACATTCGCATTTATAAAATTAGTAAGATAAATAAAATGTTTTGTTAATGTTGCAGCTAACTTAGGCGGAGTGTTCGGTCTGTGTCTAGGCTGTAGCTTCATTAGTTTGTTCGAGATCTGTTTCTACATATATATCGCCATAAAAAACCACATTCAAAAGCGACGGACGACGAGACGACGACGAAGAATCGGATACTACAATTAGTATATATATAAAGTTGGATTTCCACTGCAAAATCACCTTAATAAACATATTGTAGGTTTGACTATTTCATTCTTTTTTAAGAATTCACTCTCAGAATTAATTATCTTTAAAGAGCAGCAGTGGTTACGCACGGTTCAGAGCACAAAGCACAATTTCCTATTGATTTGAGCACAGTGAAGTAATGCAGTTCTAGAATATTCTATTCTCGAAATTATTTTGCTAATTTTGTTTTTACAACTGAGACCAATAAATAAAATAAAAACACGGCAAATATTTATTTATTTCATTACCGATTTACCCAAATCGACATTTATAATTTCTAGTTTGTGGATAATTAATTTATTTTTATTGTTATTATGTGGTAGGAAATAAAAAAGAAACACAAAATTCCGGTGTACGTTAACAAATATATATTTTCTGATTTACATACAATAATTTGACTATAATCAGTTAAATTATACAATAATTCTATCAAATATATTGCTTTGCTAATTTTTCATGAAAAAATACAAAAAGTAGAGTCTAATCACATTGCTTTTAGAAAAAAACTTTCTAGAAAAAAATCGCCTCTTTCTTAAAATCTAGAATGTTCATATTATGCTTAATATATATGAATGTAGGCAGCTGTGATGATCGTTACATACTAGCAAAGTCCCGCGGCTTCGTTCATCAGTGATATATACTATTTACTAAATAAATACTTTTCTCCACGTCTCACCCAATAATACTTCAACGTAATGGCGGCTAAACCTAACTAATATAACGACATAAAATCAATTTTTGGCTTAGATTTTAAATTAAAACTACAATAAAGCACATAGAGTAATAATTTGGTCTAAGTTATGCGTATTATTATAAAAAAAAATGTTAAGTGCCTTACAAACTAATTATTGCCTTATCCTATGTATTGTTTTAATTCCAGAATATATTATTGGTACGAAATAAACGACTCATGCCTTACAAATAAATAAAATATAAGACCATAGAGACAAAGATGATAGAATAATCGTTTAAATAGTTTTAAGAAAGATAAAAATAATAAAAATAAATTACATTATAAAAATGAAATAATCAGGCTCAGATAAATTAATAGATTATTTTTTTTAATGAAATGAGTAATTAAAAGTGGGCATGAGTCAATATCGCTGTCCCTTTGTTACACAGGTGAGCGAATCACTGGACGTATCACATATTACTTAAAATTAACAATAGTACACTACCAGAACCTAAACCAATGGAACGGTAACACTACATCGACATTGAGCTAACTTACATTCAATATATTCAAATTCTTTAAGTAATATTGCTGTTGAAATATTAACGGCCAATCATACATCAGTTCGAAATTTAAAAATAATTTTGACAAATCATAGAGCGTTGTCTTCGCACACGACACGTAGTATGAGACAAAGGCAACGCTTTACAAAGCCAAATTCTTTATTCAAATTTCGAAATATAATTTTACCGTTTAATTTTTTTTTATTTTTCCAGAAAGTAGATTAAAAATGGCACCAAGTTTATTATGACAAGATTCTATCGAGTGTGACGTATTAAACAAATTTGTGCTGTTAGACAAAAATGTAGTTTTTTTTCTGTAAAAGAGATCTTTTACACGACTTATAAAATATTCCCTAGTCTAGCCTCGCTAGATTAAGCACAACTCGAAATTATTCCCTGAAATGCTTCAAAAAATAAAACTCGGTTTTATTTTTACATCACAAATATTTCTGCTTCCGTTATAAATGTCTATTTTATAAAAAATATTTGCTTTTTTTTCGTATAGAAATATAAAAGAGCTCATCAATTGACTTTTGTGGACCGACAGAATTATGTCAGTTACTACATTATATGGCTAATTTATATACGAAATATAAATACAAAAAGCACATAGTGAGCAAGTTACACTTAACTACGGGAGTTCCGTAATGAGATGTGAATTATTTTAAGAAAACAGTATAGAAGTAATAAGGCATAAAACATACACGAAGTAAGCGTCGAGGAAATGATTTAAGTCATCATAGATTCAATTCATGAAAAAAAAAAATTGTAAAAAACGTGTATATTAGAGTTGACGTCACACGTCACACTACTACGATGACGTCACACGAGTTACTCTTGCTCGAGCCAGCTCATCTCCGTGTATGCACACCATAAAGTTTGTTACTGTGGGTTGACACTTTCACATATATAGTCATCTATTTCTTTCACTTTGAAAAAACAGAGACAACTATACAAGTGTTATGGCAGTCGAGTACTACAGTAAGGTAATGTTCACACTAAATATACTAACAGCTGTCGAGGCTGCGTTTTTAACAAAGCGTAGTCACTTGTGGCCGATAGTTCATTTAGTATGAACATGGTGTTAAGAAGTGAAATAAGAACAGTATAGATATATGACGAGAACTCATTACGCGAACTAAGTTCGTTGTGCGCCGGCCGTTACGTCACACGTAGGGCACACTAAGGCACGCGTTACACGTTACATATAAAAGCTATTAATAACCACATCCCGAATAAAAGATCCATCTACTTCAAATTATCGACCTATAAAATACAATATTAAAATTATCGTACAATAAAAAGAAAAATGATATTTTTTCATAAGACGTTTCATAATTTCCAAAAAAAATTTAGATATTACTTAAATACCAATAAAATAATTTCAATAAATAGTTAAAAAAATCACAACAGCTGTGATCTACGAATCAAGAGCGGCCATGGTTCTTTAGAAGTAGATTGGTAGTTATACCGTGGTCGCAGCTGATCGCAGGGGATTGTGGTCGTTGTGTATATGTGCAGTAAGGTCGAAGATGCCGCTCAGAGGCTGACGAGGCTGCCGTGGTCGGGCGAGGCGAGGTCTGGTGCGGCGCGCTGCTGCTGGGCGCACGGGTGCGGGTGTGGGTGCACCGGCGTGAGTCCCGTGCCCCCCTCCATCAGGCTGTCGAAGTTGAACGGGATGCCGTTGCTGGGCGTGCTGATTTCGATGCCGGGGATCTTGTTGTTGCCCACTTTGCTGTTATGTATCTGGAAGATTAACGAATAAAACATAAATAATGAACTAATAAGCAATATTTTTTTATCTCGTACAGGTATTTTTTTATTCGTGAGGATAATTGGAAAATGAAACTTTGCTTGCTTTTTTAGCTTATATGTTTATATGAACGTATTGTAGGTACCTGTGCGGGTGTGAGTGTGACAGGCACGTGAAGGAAGGTGGGGCGCGAGGGGCGCACGGGGGGCGTGTCCAGCGCTCCGCCCGACCCGCTCGTCACCACCGCGGGATTCGCCGCCGATAGCATTATCCTGCAACAAGCACAACACAACATTACTATATTTATTTCAATTCTTCTTATAACTACAATTAAAAGCATAGGTTAGCCCACTTTTGGAATCAGACTCAAAACTCTGAACGAATTATTAAAATTGGGCTGCTGACCATTCATATCGCTAAGTTCACACTTACTTTTTATCCGCCATCGGAGATGTGAAGATATCGTTATCCAGTCCAAGGACCGGATCCACGGTGGGGTCCATGACCTCGACCTTGACGCGCACGCCGTCCTCGGGGGCCTCGGGGTACACGTAGGGGTCCTGGAAAGGCTTGACATCGGGCGGGCTGGCGGCGCGCTTTCCGAGCCGACACGACTGCAGGTGGTTTTGCAGCAGCGCCTGCAGGTGTTCTCGGTCGTCGTTCAGCTTTCGCAGTTCGTCCTGCAGCATGCTCTTCTTCTCCTCCAGCTTCTCGGTCTCCTCCTGCAGCTCGTTTGTATGGTCGAGGCGGCGCTTGCGGCAGCGCGCGGCGGCCATCTTGTTCCGCTCGCGGCGTATCTTGCGGCGCTCCTCCTCCTCAGGCGAGAGGTCCTGCGGTGTCTTTGTGGGCCGGCGACCGCCCATGTTGCGGCGCTTGGGCGCGGGCAAGCCGGGGCTGCTGCTGCCGTCGCTGGCGGAGAGCGGGCCCGGCGACACGTGCAGCGCGGTCGTCGGGCCCGACTCACAGTACCCCGCCGTATTCAGGATGCCTGCAATGCACAAAAATAATTTATTTAATAAAAAATTGTACATCATACTAAAGAGCTTTTATTTCTTTTTTGTAATAAAGTTGAACTAAATAATACAAATCAGCCGTTACCTCATATTAAAATATTGATTCTGATCAGAATCATCAAGAGAACCATCGTCATTATAGCTACATTGCACAAAGAAACATAGAATCTAACGTAATGGCCACCTCCTTACCAGATTAATATACTATAGAATGCTATTAAACCCAAATGAATTATAATTTTTCATCCACGTGTCCACATCATAGATATACTGACCGTAATTGTTGGCGTGCGTGACGGATGGTGGTACAAAACCGGCGTGATTAGCCTGGTCGCCGCGGAAGTTGGTCAGCTCGATGTATGTCTGCTCGAAGTTGCGCAGCTGGGTGGGCGTGATGGTCGCCGTCGTGCGGGTTGGGACCCCCGACTGGAGGCCCTCGAGATTCGCCAACTGGAATTAACAATATCAAATATTAGTTCTCTTAAACCTTCTCAATGAAGTATCAAATCTCCTTATAGTTAATAGCAGTTCGATATCGAAAAAAGTAATGCTAAAAACTTACAAAATCAATGAATTTTAATATCAATATATTTGTAACGTGTTATATTTGATGTGACCGTATTGCACAACATTGTTTATTTGTTATCTTGTTTAATTTGCTTCCACATACCATTCGAGTTTTATCAGCACATTATTTATATACAAATAACAATAACAACACGCCAATTTTATATTTATAATTTTCGCACCTTCACGCCTGTAAACCATATGAGGTAAGCAGAAACTAATCTTTTAATATTGTATTCCTCAAGCTAGAGTTTTTATATGTTGTCTTGGATTGTCATCAGAAATAATGATACATATATTATACTAAATTTAAACATATTTCTATTCTATGAAGAATGAAAATATTTATTTACGAGAAGAAAATTAAAAACGTTAATGTGCCTCATAAATATGGATAGTAATAATAAAGGATTAAAATTATTTAAAACTTCAAAACAAATGATGTTTACAGTGAAGGGAACGCAACAAATATGTCCATACATCACGGTTCTGGGCACGGTTATCTCAACACAAGGCAGTCGACGGCCAGCGACGTAATAATGTTAAAAGCTTCCAAATAAATCTTTCAACTCGTCTCATTTTAAATAGATAAAACAAACAAGTAGCCACTAACACCTACTATACTTGTAAAGATAAGTTCTACTTCCCCCCTACTTAAAAAGGGGGGAAATCATTAGACAATATTAGACGCTATGATGATCTTTTGATCCTTTTGGTTAGTTTACGGCATGCTGCATTTGTTTTTGCGAGGGCCTAGCACGAATATTCGTAAGAACGTTGTCGTAAGCTCATCGACAAAATTTGTATAGCGTAAAGCTATCGGGAGTAATTTACACCAACAAATCTCATACTTTTAATATATTTTGTCGGTGACGTTCCGAAGGCGCGTTTCCTGCTAAGCCCTCAGTAGTATAAAAAGATTTCTCGATCTTTAATTGTAATATGAGTAGGTATACTACGTTGGTAGAAACTAGTAATCTGATGACTGCGTCTTTTCTAATACCAATTGATATAAATTAAGACAAGAGGATACTGTGAATATCTCGTGTCTTACTGAAAGTCTATGCCTAGAACTAAGTTCAATCTGATTTAAAATAAATATGTCCACATAGTTGTCCAATTTTTTCTACCCACTTGTGTTAGTTAATTTTTTGTATTTAATATTATTTATTAAATATCTAAAGACAAATAGTAATTTGCTTAACTATCTTACTCATATTATAGATGCAAATGTTTAGATGGATGGATGAATGTTTGTTTGAAGATATCACCGGAACGGCGAAACGGATCTTGATGAAATTTTGCACAGACGTAGAAATAGTCTGGAAGAACTCATAAGCTACTTATTAAGTTTTTTTTTAAACCCGCGCGGACGGAGTCGCGGGCTACACTAGTTAAAATATATATTTTAACTTTTGGGAATATACAGCTCATAGTAGGAAAATTATTTACAATCTTTCGATACTCAATACTCAACGTATTCTCATTATGTATGCGTAAACCTCTATGAGAACAGGTGCTACAGCTCACAACAGTGACAACCTGGCCTATTGCAACAGTTGTTACACTAATGAAAAAATTGGGTAATTGGCATCAAATAAACACTACAGTCTGAAGTAATATACGTAATTCAGTCTTCCTTATTACAGTCTCGATCCTTGATGCACTATTTTTTAGTTTACCTCACGTTACGGGTTTTGCTTGTAACTGTTACTAGTTTTTGAGGGTAGTGCGACTAATTTTGGCGGGAAGTGCCAGTAGTGTTGTAGTATTATATGTAATGAAGTAGTACACGTGCTGTCGCGGGGCGGGGTTCGTACCTGCTGGCACCAGAGCTCGGTGGCCAGGATGTTGGCGAACTCCAGCGGGTCGATGTTCTGCATCCCGGAGTCGGCTCGCACGGACACGTTTATAATTAGACGCTTACTCTATTGTGTTGCGCTTTTTGCGACGCGACACCTTCGTGCGGTTCGAGTTAGTTAGTCGATTTGTTCGTTATAAGCCGCCCTCGCAAAGTTTCGATGCGCGGTGTGAATCGATCCGGCGCTGCGCTTGAGTTTCGATAGTCGTTTATTCGCAATGGATATCGATATTTGGAGTTGATAAGGGTTTTGCGTTGCGTTGCGTAGGGTCGGGATCGTCGCGATAGTTCGCGGAGTGCGGTTCGTTCGTTCGTTGCGCGCGCGTACGGCGGCCGGCCGCGACGGATCGCGCGCTACTGACGCGCCTCGCCTCGCGCCGCTCGCCGCCCGAAACGTTCGCCCACGAGCGACGTCGAATCATATATTTATAGAACGCTCCTCTAACTCCGGAAATATTTCGCATCATTTTGCATCGTACGCCACAGGTTATCTTAGATAAACCGACGCCCGAAACAAAGCTGCGATAGTCCGAGTGTCTTATCAGTCAACATTGAGGCCTCGACGCCTGCGAGTTTCCGCACTTTGAGAAACGTACGACTTGTGAAATGCAAAGTAGATGACATTGATTCCGCAATAAATATAAATTTTGGTCCTTTTTGATTACATAATACAAAGATAAAATGGTGTCAGAGAGCACCTTTGACAGCGTAGTGGGCGGGAGGCTCGGCTGGACCTTGCGGCAAGGTCGCCGCAGCACGCCGCATGTAGGCGAAGCGTCTTTCAATGCGACCGTACATGGCATTGTCTATTAAAAATTTTCTTCAAGTCTGTCATAACTTGAAATATATGGGTCTCATTTATTATTAAAGATTGAACTAGAAGATACCCATATAGTCGCCTTTCCTCAATTGAACGCTTCTAGGACTATAATGAGAGTGTAATTGTGGCCAAGGGGCATACCAAGTTAATTGCCGTCAATTATATTACGTACGAGCCCTTATATGAAACGCGACGAAGCTGCGATCTTAGTTGAATTGAAAGGCTCAATTCCATTGAGTAATTAAATAGAAACTAAATTAATTCTTACCATACGTGACAGCGGAGGTTAAAAAAATGTTCAGCTAATTTGCTTCTACTAATTATTCTGCATACTTACAACCTGCCTATTACATTGTAGCATGTTTCGCTAGTGCAAACTCATGCTAACATCGGTGCATACTGGTGCTTCCCACATACATTGCAGGACAAGGATTGATTTCGCCGGCCGCAATTACCGGCTCAATCATATTCCTACGCTCATTGCGGGACAAAGCGCGCCGGAAGCCGGCCGGTCAATTACCACAATTGCTTAAATGAAATTCGTCTCAAACCGACGCTCGCCCGCACCGCACACACTAATTGGTCACGGTGCTTACCTAGCAATTAACAAAACCTTATTTATTAACGCATTCCTTATACTTATCTTTAATTATTGGGGGCCAACAGAGTGGTGAAATGCAACGGAATACTCCGAAATATAATACTAATGTTTTATTAAAATAAAATAGTATCATTACTTGAGAGCATCTCTTGTATTTGTTTCAAATAGGAGAGGACTATATTTTTCTAAATTAATATTTTGATACATATAGAACTTTAATAGTTAGTAGTAGTAAGGTTTTTATAGCAATTAGAATGTACGATGATCAGTATTGTACTACGTGACTAGAGTATTGCTATGCCCGCACATACTGAACGGGACGCGGCTTCTATTCTTTGAATTCTAATGTGGATAAAACTGTTTAAGAACGATATTAATCTATAAACGTATTGATACTGAATCTAAATTCAACGCAAGCAAACGACAAGTCAATGTATTTCTACAAAAAAAATAGGTTCAAATAAGGTCTTATAAGTCACAAACTTCTTTACTCATTTAAGTATCCAAAGCACTAAGTAAGCATCTTAGTGTAGATTTAGTATGAGTAATCCATACTAAGCCTCTGCTAAAGTAGCCTGAATATAACTCTGAGTGCAGTAGTAAAACATAGTCCAGTCTTTATTTTGTTAAATATCTCTAGCAATAAAATATACATCTATATTTCAAATATAATATTAAACATCTGAGCGCAGAATCAGAGCTATACATATTTTCTATGTTGATTTACGATGTGCTACTATACATTTTGGCGGGCACTATGTTGTAACAATGGACACGCGGTCTCCAAGAGTTATCCGACATTAGATCACCACTATATGTATTCGTGACGTCGCGCGCTTGAGGTAGGCGCTGTAATGGAAACGAATTTCACATATGTATAAATACATGAAAACATAAATAGTTCTTCTATTGTACATAAAATTGTCTTTATGTACAGTAGAAGTTCAACAATGCTGATTATATTTTAATATATTTTCAGGCGTAAAAAATTGAGAATATGTATCTAAAAGTGTAACGTTCTGTGTAATAATTGTAAATACTTTAAATTGAAATATTTATTTTAAAATATAATTATAACATTGAAAAATATTCCAGCCTGTGTATTTATAAGTATGAAATACGTCAGAGAGATAAGAGTAGCCGTTATCCGCACGTGGCCATACCTTCCTATACCCAATGCTGTTATCTAAGGGAATATAGACTCAACTACGTCGTCTGTATTGGATAGACAGAACAATTCTCTGCCACTCAAAATAAAAAAAAAAAACATTGTAGTACTAACACAAACTATCTCACATCATTATAATCCTATTACATACTTACTTTAATAAATTTTATTAATATTATAAATGCGAAAGTTAGTAAGTATGGATGGATGTTTGTTTTTACGTATCTCCAGAATAGCTAAACGTATCCCGCTGAAATTTGGTATGGATGGAGAACATGTTCTGCAAGAACATATGAGCTGCTAGTTTAGTTTTTATTTTTATTTTAGCGCGGATTATATATGCGAAAGTTTAGATGGATGAATGTTTGAAGGTATTTCCGTAACGGCTCAGCGGATCTTTTTGAAATTTGGCACGGATGTAGAACATAGTCTGAAAGAACACAGAGGCTCCTTTTTAAGTTTTTTTTTTTTAATTCCGGGCGACGCTAGTCTTTAGTAAAGCAAAGGAAGCAAATAGGTTTTAATGAGCGATTTTAATTTTATTTGGAATCACACCCAGCAATTAGCAGGAACTTTTAGTTTTTACTTTAAAAAAAAAATAGTCATGCTTAGAGACTTCGTGCCGTTTTGTTTTTTTATAACACAAGAATGTCATTATTACGTTGTTAATATATTACTGGTACGATTTTAATTCGGTACCACAGTGTTTATCGCACGATGTATTTTCCTCTCAGGCCCACAAGGCTATCTGTTTGTACTTCGGACCATGTTGTTTTCCTCAAAACCGGTGCAATTTGTCGCTTGATTTGGAGAATTCATCGTCATGGTTTTATTTCGTTCTAATAGGAGCACAGATTATTTTCCCTAGAAACACACGACCTCAAATACAAAGAATACAAAAACGTTGTATTTCTAGAATTTAAACCGACAAATTGGATTTTA
The DNA here is from genome assembly GCF_912999745.1 of Papilio machaon. NCBI lineage: Eukaryota > Metazoa > Arthropoda > Insecta > Lepidoptera > Papilionidae > Papilio > Papilio machaon. Next base: position 4,916,196 of record NC_060002.1, read on the forward strand.
TATTATTTACCTTAATATTAATTACTTATCTATGCCAATCTTCAATAACACTTTGCAGTTCTTTAAATTCATCTACGTCATAAGAAGATTTTTGCTGCGCACGCGGTCAGTTGCGACGATATACGAAATTATAAAGCAAACTTGTTTTTTCGTAATGACCATGACTTTGAACAACGAAGATATAGACGTGTTCTTATTGTGTTATAAATTTTGCATTATATAAAACGGATTAGATTTCATCTAACGTCAGATTACAATGTGACGTTGTACGCAGTTAATAATGCGTATACGATAGATATTTGACAGATAGGGAAAGAGCATTAAATAACAATAAATAATATTGTTGAAATTTCTCCTGAGCACATTTCTGATTACAGTAATTATTTTAGTGCTCGAGAAGTTACGTTATATTATGAAAGTTTTTGTCATCCCAATTAAAATCGTATTTGCCTCGTAGTTCCTGTGTACTGAAGGTCAATTTATCACAAAGAAGTGTCTTCTTGATCTCGCAAAGATCTTACTTAAGCATCGATCTTCAAATAAAGGTCTCTGTGTGGTGGAAATGAATAAATACATCGTGATAGAAAGGTCTGTCCCGAGCACGGCTTTGTGCGTTACGTACTACGCGCACGTGTCCGCCGCGTGACCGACCAGGTGGGCCCCGCCCACCCCGATACTGTCACGCAGAACACACATAATAATAAACACATTTTTAAATATGAATATTAAAGAGTATGCAGAATAAAGCAATTTACTTGTTTAAAAAAAAACACGATTGATGATTAATTTGATTTACTGAAAATTTACAGTTCAAAATAATTAATCTATACCTACACCTTACTAATTTTATAAATACCAATGTTTGAATGGATGTTTATTGGAAGGTATCTCCAGAACGGCTCATCGGATCTCGCTGAAATTTGACATAATGTTGAACATAGTCTGACAGAATACATAGACTACAAGTTTTTTTTTTTAAAACAACGCGTGGACAGAGTCGCGGGCGACAGCTATTACCTAAGTAAAAGCGGAAACTGATATACTAAACTATTATCACTGAAAACTTGACCAAAACTACGTAATTGGTTTACCCAAATGAAAGGACAAATGTTCTGAATATAATAAAAGGATAAACGTTCTTAAATAAGTAATCATAATTTTACGTATAAAATAATTTGGACCAATAAAACGTTGATACATTATTCTAAATACAACAAGAATATGAATATAATTCCTGATTTCTGAAGCCAAAATCACCATTTAAAACATTGTTATATGTGTTTTTTCAAAGATAACAACAGAAATCAACAGTAAAACAATTAAATTGAAGTCAAAGAACGGGACGTGTGTGGGCAAATGCAATAAGGCCAATGGCCGGCACGGACTTGAGCGCATCCAAAAGGATATTAGGAAGAGTGGCGCCTACTGACAGAGTTAGACGATAACCAGCTGCTTCGAAACGGGAGTTTAAATATTAAGTGCATTTATAAAGATTAAGTATAGAATAGTATCAGTTCTGGGGGCCTAGTACGAAACTTTGCGAGAAGCGTCATCGATAAAATATAAGCGTAACATAAAAAAAAAAAGTTTCACTAGCTTAGAATTAAATTAGTATCTAGACTCTAGACACAGTAGACTCTAGATCTAGAGTCTAGACTAAGTAACTAATGTTAGCAACTGAGAAGATTTTCTAATTACCTTTTTTATGGATCATGTAATTATCACCTTATGTGTATGTTAAATAGCAAAGAAGGAAAATGTTGTGTCTACTTAATGGAAAATACTTGTTAACTTGCAAAGACATGTTTACGTGAAATGTTAAGTAATTTTAAGTAAAAACTTTTTCACAGTTAACTTAATTGGTGACATTTGATAATTGTATCAAAAGCAATTAAAGCAACGACCTTACTAGCTATCTAAAGGTTTATAATAAAGTTGTCATTTTACGTTTCAACTGATAAGTGGAACATCATCTCCCTTTTCCCCTTACAGTCCCATCTTATAAAAAATCACTGTCGTAAATTGATTACCTATTTGTACCTTTAAATCTTATGTAAAATATGAAACTTTGAAAAAGAGGTGCAGGATAACGGTATGTTTAGTCTGATCAGATATATAAAATCCATCGCCATATTGCGGAAAAATATGAAACTAATTTATTTTCGCACATTAGAAAGTGAAGGCGATTGAAGTGCAATTACGCTAGGATTTTATATTTTTAGTAAGACCATACTAACTTAACAGTATTAAAATGTTTATGGCTAACTTTAGTAACACATCAATGTGAAATACAACAGATCTTTAAACAGAGGCTGCATAGAATCGGTTCAAGGAATCCTTTAAACTGAAGCAACGCTGTTAGTGTTTGCAATTAGCATTCAGTTAATGAGCCGCTCACACAGATATCAGTCCATAAAGTACATATGCCACTAAATAACAAAAACAAACTGTATGCTATGCCTTAGAACAGATTTCCTAAGCTTGGCATAACATAATTCAATTAGTGAATTCTGTTTATAAGTAACCTTTATATTGTTTCCGAAATCGAAGTCATTAATCGGTTTCTTAGTATAAAAAAACTGCACTGAGGGTCAACTTAATTGCATTTTTCTCTGCATGTGGCAGTTATAAAATTATACAATTCTGGTCTTCTTTATACATCAATTGTTGCCATGTTAAACATCTCAATTTTAATGCAATAACATGCCTGAATACATAAATGGCAATGGAATTAAAATTGAAAATAAAATGTAAATGATTTAGTGTCGGTGTAACACATGCGACGACGGCGCGACGGCGGGTCGGCGGCGGGTCGGCGGCGGGTGGCGCGACAGTGACCGTCGCCTCGCGAATAATAAAACAAATCGACGCTTGGCACACGTCCAACAATCATTCCCTTAACTTTATAATGTCAATTTTAATATCAATATTATTAAAAGGTATTTAGAAACAATTTCAACAAATATTATCCCACGTTAAAACCAACTGTGTCATGGAGTTAAAACCTATTCGCCTTGCCATTGTAAGGAAAGTGAAAATCAGAATGTTAAAGTAGAACGGAAAGGCAAATTCGTGGAATGGCACGCGATCGATGCATTCTCATTTCCCGCCACCCTTATATTGTGTTTACCTGCCTTTTGAAAGGGTTGAAACATTTTTTAGTCAGCGCTTGATCAATATTTAACATATCTGAAACTTTATAGAGGATAGGAAATTGGTGTTTTAACTCAATTTTCATTTAATTTATTGACAAAATTTCTAAAAAAAAAATTATCAATTATTATAATGTATTTTTAATTACCTAAATAATTACAAATACATTAATAAAAAATAATGAATTAATTACTTATAAACACTGAATTTCGCGCCATTTGTAAGTCCCGACCTTGGTTTTCATGAAAAACGCTCGGCTCATTTCTAGGAAAACCCGCGTGAGTCATTCGGTCGGCTCTATCGCGGGTCACTACGCGTATTACATTCGACCGACTCGATTCAAAAACTCGATTGCGCGAATGATTCACGCCTCTATGAGTCATCGAGTGAAAACGCCGCTCGTACGACACTAGTTAAGACATATTCTGTTTCGTACGCATAGGACATGTAAAACGATTCGTAAAGTAAAAAGATAGGAATTCATGTAAATTTATATTTATTGGTACAATAAATAATGAGACAAAAAAAATATTTTTTTAAATTAATTATATAATCATAAAAAAATGATTTACTTTATAACCTAAAAAAATAAATAGTTCATTTGTTTTGAATATTAATTATTTTTTTTACTTTTCATAACATACGATTTCGTAAAAAGTTTTTTTTGTTAATATTTCTAAAATATACCTTTTAATTACAGTACTTATACTAATATGTATAAACGTCTTTGTTAACATAAAATATCATGTTAAATGGACAAGATAACTAGACGTCTGAAGGCTAACAACAAGGAAGTGAAGCAAGAAAACTGGAAAAACTGGCACGAACACGGAAAGCAGACAAAATGTCGATTTAGGATAATATTTCGAACAATGATCTATAATTCCAGACACTTTTTAAAATTATTACTCTCAAGTTTTGTTTGTGTATTTATGCTACAAGTAGGTTATCTTTGCGGGATGCTTTGGCGCCATTCGGAGGACCGGATATGGTCCGGAAATGGCGGGCATTCCGCGCGGCGCCAGCGACCGCAAACTTCGCCGAAATAAAAAAGTATAACGCGCTTTTTTCTACAGTTTTTTTTTTTACAACCAGCCAGTTGCAGAACAATTCTGTCTAATGAATAGTAATATAGTTCTTAGCATTCAAAACGACTTACGTATGGCAATGTAGGCACACTAAGTGGTTTCCTTGACAACCTCAAGCCGGATGAATTGAATATTTTAGTGAGGTAATAATGCGATATACAAACACTCCTAAGCATGGTTTAATTCTATACATTTTATGTAACATTTCAAAAAACACATTGTTCCATAAAACGTACAAAATTTATAAACATAAAAAAAATATCTGTTGATTTAGCAACTCTGATATTCTTTTTTGACTGCTTTTTAATTGAAATAAAATATTGAAATTTATGGCGGAGCTAAAATTAGCAATATAAAAATGAAGTAGATAAGTAAAATCTAGTTAGAAAATTTTTGGTAATTATTATAACCAAGTTTATACAAAGATTAAATGCATAAATAAAGGACATAACAGGTTATCTGTTTCCGAGAAGTGTTTTAAATCGGCATATTATTGTTCCACAACGATAAGCGACAGCTGCGCGATCGTGAACAAAGACCGTATAATCCTAACACATTAAAATGTTACGCGAATTACATTCGTGTGCCAACAAATGGCATGCTCTCTAACGCGACACAGTTACAGCTTGCGTATGCGCATTATCTCGAAATAATTAAGTGGTAGTCGGTGTCGCAATTGAAAAATCGCCATATACCTACTCTATAATAGCACGTTCTTATAAAAATACACAAAATGCTTTGTCCACTTTACAGCAAAATTATATCAACACTAAGTTCAACAAATATGATTAATATGCATTTTCTTTGTTTACAGACATTGTTACGTTGTTGTGACATATTCTAACTACAAGTAAATTAGATTAAGACTTACTATATTAAAATCAGCCTGATTGTTACTTTATAAGAAAAAAAGCAGGCTTGTTTAAACCGACTTTGGGCCTAAATATTGTTAGATATTTGATGCAAAAGTATTTTAAAAGAAATAAACTAACAGCGAAATAGTGAATTTAACTCTACTTCTAAATAATCCTCGCAATAGTATAAATTCAAACCGAACGTAAGTAAACAAAAATGTAACAAGAATGTCAGACGTTCCGCAATGACGGATGGAGAGAGACTGCCTCGAGCAGCAGCGCACGCTTCCTTATAAAACCTTTTGTGAGACTACCCTCAACAGTGTTAGATATTTGATATGTCTAGTGCTGCGCCGATACACCGGCACAGTGTTGATTTTTGTCTCTAACAATATAAAGAGGTAAACGCTGCAAAAAAAATATCTTGTAAGCAATATATTTTTAATCTTTATCGCTTTCATTGCCTTTTATCGTTTTTCAAACAGATCACGCTCGGGGCAAAGACACTTGTAGTCGGTGCAGTACCCACGCGCTGTCTTGTTTTATTTAATTTTTTAATTGCCTCGCCCACATAACCAAGCAAAGCGTACTCCTTCCCCTTCTTACGTCCACTTTAGACTTTCGTCACTATCATAAAATTATTTTGTATATGTAACATTTCTTTATAATGATTGCTTATTCAAATAAAAGAAAACCACTATTTTATGCTGTTAAATTGATATTACAACAAAATTAAATAAAGCAAATTAATTAGCAAACATCATAGCCACACTCATATAAATACTCTTTAGTAAAAAAAATAATGAAATAAATAAATTATTAATGAAAAAAAAAAAACAATAATATAAAATGCGTTAGCCGATAACACTAACATATTAATACAAAACATTATTTCATACTTTATCATATTAACAAGGTTAACAATACGCAGTAATTGAACGCTACTTATATCATCAACTCATTCGATTGTTCCGTTTTAAAATAAAGCAAGGAAAACAATGTTCCCGGCGAAGGATACCTACGAGTATCGGGTTATAGCACATGGAAATCAAAAACATTTAGAATTACACTAATGTTTCCAATAGATTGAGAAATTCCTAGACATTGAAAGTTCTCTAATAAATCAGAAAACAGTTCTAACATAAATATTTAAACAAAGTAACTCACTTTATTTTCATCTAAGCAACGTATGTCACAGGCCGCAGTCGAGGTCAAGGTAAAGTAAGGGTTAACTGAACTGCGCACTAGTTTCACTGTATTATATACTAAATAATACATAATATTTATATACTTCCACTTTCGTGTTATCTGTATAAATAAATAATGCAAAAGATAAAATAAATATGAATGCTGCTTCCGACGAACTATTGATATCTCGAGGTCAGAACTATGTAAAGTTATAAAAAGAGTAAACAAAACTATTTTTTATTTCTTCTTACAAAATTATGGTGTTTTTGTCGTTATTATTAAATTTAAAAACACTAAATTAAAATAATTGCTATTAACTATAATAGTAAAGAAGCATAAAAGCCTCTTCAAATTTTATATGTCATAGGTTTTGCTTATCTAGCAATCACTAACGAATTTATCGCTCATAAGTTAGTAAAGATTTTTATTTCTACGTTAGTATAATTAGATCGTAATTCCGATACCAACAAAGGACTTTACCCGCCAAACATAGTTGCCATTTACGTGCTAACATAAGTGCGTAATTTACGCACTATACGTACAAGCTGATCTCACACCAGAGCAGGGCAGTGAGGCAGTGCAGTACGGCAGTAATTCCGAGACAGTACTGTTTTGACACTGTACGGATAAGTGTCGGTTCAAAAAACAGTAGAACTGCCCTGTCTACTGTTCTGTCCTCGTGTAAAACATAGTGCGACGCAGACGAGCAACGAACGGACAGACAAAGGCTTTGTGCTCGGCCGTGCTTATGCAAATTTCTTTTGAGGTACGCCACGGGCTTCCATAGCGGGCCGTGTATTTTATTACTTGTAATATTTTTTCGAGCGAACACAATCAAGTTGACCGCCGATTGCCTTCGTAATGTGACGATGTCACAGTTTTACGACTCGCTTCGAGAGCAATTACCTCGCAAATATATAATGTCTTGAACATTAAAATAATGATATTTAAGAATTAATTTCTTAAAGAAATAATAAATGATTAGATGACATGATTATAGAAAGATACATTATTTGTATGACAATAATAAAAAATAAGCCTACATTTTACAGATCATCTTACATATAAACTAATCTTTCCTCTTTGTAGTATAACATTAAGTTTGGGCCTTTTTATAATTCTATTACTTATAATTTTAAAATTGTATTTTAATATCCATTTTTTAGTCTTTATTTTTAACTGTATTGTGTACAGTGCCCTTTACTACGCAGTTGCGCGGGCGCGGCCTAAAGTACCGATTTATCGTGTGCGCGAGAGGCCGCCCCAACGACCCTGGCACCGACAAGCACCACCAGATAATTCCATCACGTGACGTCACACGTCGACTACATCAAGTTTTGTCTTCAATATTACACAAACAGTAGTAATCTTTTTTCTTAACATATCACATATCATATAAAACTGAGTAATTTCCATACTCAGAGTCGTTTTATTGTTACCATTAGTTTATTTTATTATTATAAATATACCCTAAAGGTCTCTAAGTAACTAATAGGACTCTTAATGTGGCATTTAGGTCAGAGGTATGTTTATTTTATGTTTATAATTATCTTTGATATTTATATTCATTTAATTAGGTATTTCCAAATAATTAAAAAAAAATTACCAACAAATACAATATCAAAATCGTAGTAAAAGGCGTACGAAAGTTGATAAGGATTTTTCAAATTCCGCAGGGGCGGAGTCCGGGCGTCGGCTTATCTTCCACTGATAAAGGTATCCGAATTGCCCGACCATGTCGCGCTATCGCCCTTCCACGAACTTCTCAACAAACACGTGCACTTATCGCGAAACGTTTCACAATCACAGCTCTTAACTACGTTCTACACTCACTTCTTATAACTTTAACAAACTTTTACCTACTATCTAATTGATTTCCTAGTTCAATTGTATTAATCTTACTAATATTATAAATGCAAAATTTTAGATGAATGGATGGATGGATGTTTGTTAGACCCTTCTAATGGCTCGACGGATCTTGAAGAAATATGGCACAGATAGAACATGATCTGGAAGAACACATGAGCTACTTATTAAGTTTTTAATTCCGCGCAGTCAGAGTCGCGGGGGAAAGCTAGTTTATACAAAATATAAAAAAACAAATATGAAAAACATTTTATTACTAGATTGAAATCCACAATCCAAACCTGGTCAAAATTTAAATCACGTGTTTAACTAAACAATATCTAATTGTATTTTTACAGTAATAGGTAGAATAAGTTTTTTGTATCACTATCTGTCGCCAGCGACTCCGTCCGCGCTTAAATAAAAAAAATTGAATGTGTTCTTCCAGACTATGTTTTACATATGTGCCAAATTTCATTAAGATACCTATTAACAAACATCCCTCCATCATCCATTCATCCATCTAAACTTTCGCATTTATAGTAAGTATAGTAGAGTGCAAAAGATAATATATTTAAAAAGGAAAACAATTATTTAGCAGGTGGGAGCATTAAATCATGCACGGCGTAGTTCGTCGCCGACTTATACCTAGTACGGTATACTCGTCATTGGCGTCAATTTGGCATGAAGCCCAAGGATCGTGAGGCGTACGAGTCGCGTATAAAGACGTATACAAGCTAATTGCTCAGTCGCACGTTGACTGCCAGGATTTACTTGTTTACGAAAAAGTACAAAGGACATTTGTCTTTACATTTCATAGAGACCTTTCAAAATGAACTTAAATTTGTAGCACATCAAGGTTCTATTGGTAATGTTTTTACAAAATATTATTGTTTTTGCAAAAATAATCAAAATTTGTCCACAATTGCTTATCATGTGCACATAAACAGCTCGATAGTTATCGTTTCAAGTATAGGTTTAAAACTTGAGTTATAAAGACAAAATAGCTTTTTCGTATGTTGTCTCAACGCGTGTAGGTGATTTCGCGAATATTACCTATACATTCGATAGGCGAGATTGCCTCCATAAAGTTTAAACTTGTTTCTTTTTATTGTTTTCATGAAGAACCACAACACGTTTAAGACGCAACTTGAATAATAAACCCTTCATGTACAATTTATATGCATTTTTATGGAATTGTTAACAGGACACAACGTCTAGTCTTTGGAATCAAAATGAAAAAGAAAACAATATGAAGATTTATGCGTAGGATACGCTCGTTAGAATATATTCAATTGTTGTACATAAATGTACTACAGACAACTTCGAGACTTTTGGCGACAATTCAACGTTGATTAAATTTATTTCGGTTTTTGTGGTTAAAAAACTATGATTGATAATATAAACATTTTTTTTATCAAAAAAACTGAATAATAATTAAACAATAGGGCTAATACAAGGCCAAAAAAGTTTCTATCAAATGCAAAAACTAATTAAAGGAAAATATGGTTAGTTGACCCCTTCCCTGACCGCAGCCAATTTTGTGTTAAACTTGTAGGTATACTTGGGTAAAAAGTATTTGAATGACGTGATTAAAAATTGACAATAGTCTCTAACGAAAGATTCCAGTTTACATAGATAGCATGGTGGAAGTGCCCTTATCGGGAATTTTCGAAATGGCCGTTATCGTTGTGCACACAGGCCATTAGCGCACTTGAAAGCAATTGTTTATTGTACAGGTCCGGTCGCGCCGCGTTTCGCTTTTAATCTTATCGCTGTGATTATCATCCGATAGTGGGCAAGGACTATCTACGCGTAAACATTTTAAAACGCACATTTATATTTTTTTAAACTAATTTCTTTTTAATTTTTATACTGGTCACTAAAAAGTCAACTTAGAAATGAAATAATATATTTTTGTAATGAACTAAGCTGGCCACACTATTTATTTTCTATGCCATTATTATAAGATAACCCAGGTGTTACAGATCTCAGTGGACAGTTTAATATACACAGGCCAAGTCACGGTGGTTAAATTTAGCGCTACTATTCTTAGATAGAATTTTAGAGTAGGCCAGAAATAGCCGTGCGTAGATAACGGAGCAGCGCAACGCGGGTTGTAGACATTACACCTATGCACTGATTAACTGACTGAGATTTTTAAAAAGAGCTATGCAGGTCATCTTATTAGAGGATAATTGGATCTATTTAGTGCAAGTTTAAGCAATAATTATGGATTAACAGATATTATTGGATACTATGGTAAACGACCAAGAATCAGAATGTATGGTATTTGGGAGTATTAAATATTATTCAGCTATCCTAGTATGAATAAGGAAATAAATTGGCAAACGCTATTTAAGAGAATCGATATAAAGGGTAACGCGCGGACAAGGTTCGATGAGCGACCGGTAACCGGCGAGTGTTCCGATCTGTATTGGAATTGGATGCGTGTTAAGCCGAGAGCTCATCCGTCGGCTGAGCGCGGCAATTAGAGACACGCTCGAGGCCCTCGGCGGGCACAATGGCGATGCAAATAATCGCGATTATGGCAAGGTTGACGTCGGCCGTCGGGGTTCGTTCAACTGACCGCGAACGATGACACGGCGCGCGCGCAGCGTCGCCGTCGCGGCGCCCGAAACCGTATCTCATCACATCACAATACCATCTCATCAACAAACTTCGCCCTTTACTAAACTTAAAAGATTAAATCGCAAAAAAAAGGTTTGGTAAAAGTTATTTATCCTACTTACCGATCGCTCCCTGCGATTACTGCAAGTGGCAATCCAATTTTTAGCACACAACACAAACAATCCTCTTTGAACTTCAACAAAAAAACTAACTTGTCGAAACTTGTCACGGCGCACGGGACGCGTGCGCGCGACAAAAACAGTCGGCCTGTTGTCTGGAAAACCCCTAGAGCTCTGAGGCGGAGGACGTATGTAAATATTATGGCGCGGCCGGACAAAGGTTTCGGTCGTGGAGCCGGTGCGTGCGGAGCGAGCGCTCGGCCGGCAGCGGAGTGTGGAGTGAGGCTCGCGCGCGGCCCCGCCGCCGGCTGATAAGCCTGGCGCGACGCCCCCCGGCGACGCCTACGCCCCCACCCGGCGCCGGTGCAGCCCGACACCCCGGCACCCGACGCCAGACGGCCCGCATTATGCACCGCACCTACGCAATTTCACAATGCACCGGAATCGACTTTCGAAGTGTCCTTAAAAGACGAAGAAATTTCATTACAAAACGTAACCGGCACAGATACACAATGGGGCGGAGTGTGGCCTTTTTAGCGGGCGCCTAATTGGGGCGCGCGAAGTACGTCTGAAACTCAATATGCAACGCGATCCGCTGGCTGCATAAACAGAATAATTGAATTAGTGCGAGCGCGTCGAGCACGACCGGCCGCAAGCCCACCTATGACGCTGTACTCACCAAATCTATTGCACCACAGCCTCTTAAGCACTCTATTGAAACATCAAATGCTCTTTAAAGTAGAAATTCCCTCATTAATCTGCTATTTGACAAGTATATAACTCCGAACTTTGTTTACTGATTTGGATCAAAGGATTGAGTGCCAATTTAACTTTATACGAAAAGATTCGTAACAAAAAACTTACGTTATTTGATCCGCAACATAGCTATCAGTGAGTAAATGGGTACTAAAATTCTGAGCTTCTAACTACAGAATAAAGTTGTCATTAGCTTCAAATAACTTTATCCCCTTTAAGTTTATAGATGCCTTATTAACAAATATTTAACCACAAAACTCCATTATCCGTATATACTCTTGTATGGTAAATTATAATTAAAAATATTTTAGTTACATTAATCACGAGGAAAACGAAAAAAAGGTGTTATTAGTTCGTTTTTGTAACTTTTGTTGGCTCTATTTATAGTAATAGTTACTGTGGAAAATTAAATTCTTATAAACAAATAATCATCATAATTTTTTGAACACTGCTTAAAAAACTCAACTTACACAAACCTGAAAAACTTTTCTAAATTCAACAAAATAGTAACTTTAAAAGTAAATCGTAGAGTATCATAAAATTTACAATACACACATTGATGTCTTTACTACTGTAAGAAATCAAACCTAACTGAACAAGAACTACAAGAGGGAGAGGCAATGAGGAAAATAATAGCACTAAGGATAGGTTCAGTGTTGATACTCAAAATATCACAGCAAGGTTGAAACATACACAACAAAAACGAGAAATGTACACTAAGGGTTTGGTTAAATAAGCATTAAACGCCACTAATAACGAACATTACTCGACCAATAAGTTTGATCAAATTATATTCTACTTAGTAGGCCGTCATATAAATATAACTAATAACAACAATAACCGCAAATACATGTGTTTGCTTCCTAATATCTGGTGTGTGAAGTTCAACGACCTCAGTGCAAGCGGTGTGACCTTACACTTCGTAATTACAAACCAACACGCCAAATACCAAATTAAACATTGAGCCTATGCAAATTTAACTGCGTGAAAATTGCATGAAAGGATTTAACATTAATTAATATTTATCATTCATTATCAAAAATAGTTGAAACGAACTTTAGATAACATAGATCTTTTTCGAAAAATCCTATCTCTTCACTTTTGTATTCTTTGTATAAGACAAAAGGTAGATAAAGGCAGGTTCTAAACGGTAAGACCAGACCAAACAATAAAAGTACAATAAAATATGACCTTTTTAAAACGAATCCGAAATTACAAAGTGCGTGGGAGTAGCTAAATACAAAATTGGTTTCGGCGAATTGCGCCGAACGACCAGTCGGTCGAAGCACGTTAATTCCGACGATATACAAGCAGCAACCTTTGTAAATACATATCTTACGATCTTTAAACGCAAGTGTGTTTATCATCAGATCGCTGAATGCTGATAAATCTTCAAATACCAAGTACGGAAACCGCTACACAAATTATAACACAAAAGAATAACATGATTCTATGATACAAAGTACACACAAAAATATAACTTGATGAAAAAGCACTTAACGTTCTCGTAATCATTTCAAAAGAGCCAGTTTTTTCATTTAAATGTCATCATCATTTAAGTTTCGTTTCAAGAGTTTATTTACTTACGTATTTTTATATACATAAATTACTTATTTCATAACAATACGATACAAAAATACAACAACAAAAAAGTTTTACATTCCCGCAAATTTCCCGCGCAATAACAGAGGTGCGTCAGTTTCGTCCCAATCATTCGTTAATTTCGCGCCATACAAAATAAATGCGTTCATTTATAACTCAAAATTTACGATCGTCGGATATTGTGAACCTCCTTGGAATCTTTGCATGGTGTCGCCTTAAAAGACGATGATTTAAAATGCACCGGGCAGTGAAAACGCAGCCGAACTCGTAAATGTTTACGAGTGCGTTACTCTCTCGATATGGCACGCCCCAGTAAATTAAACATCGACTCGTCGACTTAAGTAAGTTTCCACTGCCGAAATACTCATAAAATCATATAGTCATCCCTCTCAGATGGTTTGAAAAAAATAGAGATATCGATATTTATCAACATATTGAAACCACGGTATGCGATAAAGATGTAAATATAACCTCTTAAAACACCGAAGGGAAGGCAGAAAGCCTGATGCTTTTCAATCTAGCTTAGGCTACACGAGACAATCGATGTGGTCATGGTAACATTTGCTATGAAAGAAACAAGCATGACAGTTTGCATTGTTTGAAAAACCGCAATAGTAGACCAAAGGATGACAGACCATGTCTTGTATAAAAGAATTCCATTCAGAATTAAATAGTAATAGCTTCGCGGTTAAAAGAGTAATCAAACACACAATATCAATTCAAATTTTTATAATAAATGAAAAAAAGTATTTAAATACAATAAGAACTCATCACAAATTTCGATCGAATATACCGTCCGGAATTAAGCCTACATAAATAACCAGATTAATCTCTTCAAATAATTTGACCTTTCCAAGTGACGAGGGTTCATTAAATAATGGCATGGGTATTGGAGTGATGTTATTGTGCCGTCTATCAATTCTCGTGCGAGCTGGGGCGCGGACCGAACTCCTACCAAAGCTTTGGGGGACCATTTCAATAGCATCAGATAAACCATACGGATCTACATGCCATTGTCATTTATACGCGGCCATCCATCTAATACCAAACTTTAGAATATTAGATAATTTTTTCTCTTTTTACTATTTACTTTATTAGTAGTCACCTTATTAGTTACGCTGTTATCCAAGAAGGATCTCATTAAAAAGGATTTCTTAGACAACAAAATCAGAAAATAAACATTTCTAATTTTTGATCGACTCTTTGGAACCAAAATCATGGCAAGAGATGTATTAACTCGGTTTAAAATGCATTAACCTATTTAAATGATGACTAAGTTTTTTTTTCCGCGAAATTGTTTATAAACTTTCAACGTTTGAATGCCTTTTGAATGAACGTATCCTATTTCTCACGGACCAATGCGTGCCATAGCGGGTTAGTTCAATCGCGTAATATAGGTTGCGTAGTGTTTTAATAACAATAATGCACGTGCGTAACTATGACATCTTTCGATATGGCAGTAGAGGCGGAAACGTGGAAAATGTCGGTAATGTATAGAGCAACGAGCACGATTCTTGACCATAATCGGTACAAGGACTATGCAGCTGGCTTGGATATCGGCAGCATTCAGCATTGTGACGTCATTGCTATTGCTGTTTTGAACAAAGAAAATGCATGCGAACCTATCGCTCCTCCTTTGTTCTATAATAATGATAATTAGCAGTTCTATCAGTCCGCTCTTCATAGATAACTTATGATTTGATATGACTAGAATAATTACAGTGTCGTACCCTCAGTATACTTGCGATGACTGGTTTAGTGTTCTTTGTAATTTTTCTATTCACAAACACTACCTTAACCATTCCAAATGTAAAAAAATTGCTTCGGCTTAAGTTACGATCAGGCTGAAAACTAAATAGTTAACTTCTAAGCTCTCATCACGAACGTACAAAGTCTAAATGTTTGTAAACAAATTGCGATTTTATGTTAATTCGAATGTCGGCCGGTTATTAATCGAAAGATCATTGTAGGTATTCACATGCCTACTTGCGTGTGTCCTGTCGGCGGAATGCCGAACATGCCTTACGTATGACTCACCGCACTTTACATGGCCCTAACTATCACCTTAACTGTGCCTTTACACCCTTACCCGCGCACCGCACAATACTGGCCGGTGATTCGTAGACGGATGTTTTTCTCGTAAGCTTTTTACAAAAAAAAAAAAAAATCGTCTACGAATTTCGCTTGCGGAATTTTGACAGCAAAGAGGTTTACAACCTCTTTTGTTGTGTTATAACTATAGTTTTAAAAGATAATGTCGACTTGAGTGGACAATGTTTTGTGTAAACAGCAATAAAGTAAGTGCCGCTTCCTGTGATATTGAGATGTACCGGTTGACGAAACAATTGGTATTGTCTAGTTTTTGTATGATAAAGACAAAATAGGGTTACTGACCATCATACCGACATAAAGATGACAAAAAAAATATTACAAGTAAAATAATTAATTTAAAGACATATTCTCTCTAAGATTACTACCTAAATGCATTTGTTTCGGCAGTGGAAACCCTTAGGAACTGTTATCCTTATAAAAAAAGTAAAAGTGATTACCATAATTAACATTTTAATAGGTAATCATAGAACTATGGCTATATCTTCCTATTACTTATGATTAAAAACATGCTAGCTGCTTTAATCACTTCTCATTATTAAAAAAATAAATAAAAGGGGTAAAACACAATGCTAATGCATTCCAGTCATTGAGTCCTTTATAACTCACGCATAGAGTTTTAATAGCCACCGAAGAGGTTGGAAGCAAGTTCTTTGTGCATTTAAAAGAATGTGTTTATCGGATAAAGAGCGTAGCGAAAGAAACGAGGCAGAGCAATCCATCAACGACAAATCGACCTTCTCTATGTAAAACATGAGCAAAAACACATTAATCAAAGACTTTAGTTAGAATTATTCAAAACATTTGTTCTACTAAAACACGGTTTGTTTAAACAACAGGAAATTTTAAATGATATTAACGCTACTATATTAATGTAATTAACTACTCAAAACTATTTCTGTATTACTCCAAAAAATACTCTAAGACGCTTTTTAGTTAAACACGTGTTTTAACCATTTGACCACCGCTGATTTATTGACGTCAAAGTGGTTATATATTTCACCATAAATATGTATCACAATGCTTTCGGTATTAGTATTTCATTATTTACTGGTAAACCATGATTTGTCAAAAATACACGCCGGGCGCTGGAGCCACGGTATAAAAAGGTTAACGTATGTTTAAGCTAAAATGTATGTTAAAGCACTAAGTTTTATATGGAAAGGCCTAGATTTAACTTATTTAGGTTAAAACTGTATGATAAAAATGTATATTATTGGGCAAGTATACAAAGTTATAGTAAATTTGAATATATTTTTCACGACTTGTATAAGCACCAATTTACCATAAAATGCAATAAAAATACTTTACTATACAAAACCGATAGTACATTTCAATCAGGATGTTTTGGTATGCCATCAAATGTCACACAACAAACGGTCGTACCTAAACGTTTCGGTGACAGCTACGTGGGTGGTGGGATTTATGGAGCCCGGGATGACGGACCGCCTCCGGTGGCAGGTAACCCTAGTTATTGCCACACGTTACATGCCACTACGATTTTTCGTATGACAATAAAGTAGAAACAAGTTAGTGGCATTAAACGTGTTAAATTACCTTCTAAGAGACGAAAACAAAAATTTCATCCAGCAGATTGTTTTTGAAATTTACATTATTATTGTGTAATGCGAAAGTTTAGATGGATGTATGTTTGTTTGAAGGTATCCCCGGAGCGGCTCAACGTATCATGTTGAATTTTGGCACAGATGTAGAACATAGTCTGAAAGAACACATAGGCTACTTATTACGTTTTTTTTATATCTCACGGACAGAGTCGCGGCCAAAAGTTAGTATTAGAAACATTATACTACTAAAATAATTGAAACAAAATTAACATTTACATATTGCATCTTTATACTTGATTTTCTTTTATATGACTAGCCACAAAAAAGATGACGTAGTTTTATCGCATTCTTTTAGAGTTTTAGACGATTTTTTTTCAGTTGTACCCAGTCTACATTATTATTGAAACGAGGCAGGTTAATCTAACAACGTGACCATAAATGCCGATCACTAATATTAAAATTGTTCTGATTTATTAAAAAAAAAAGTTCCAGAAGCAACGAAAAGAGAAAAAACAAAACACTTTTAAATGCACTTTAAACGTCAATAACTTTTACGATCAGCAATTTGTAAAGGGCTGTTTGAAATTTGAAAAATTTGTAAAAGGCGCAGACAATGGACACACTTTGTGTAATGGAGGAAAATGGATAACAGCGCCGCCGTGGCTATCTGTTACGGGGCCAATAAAGAACTCACTTTAGACCTTTGTTGGCGCGCTACTTACACGAACGATTAACTTTACAACGGTCGCAGGCACTAATGTCGTTTACTGTTCGCCTCTTTTTAAACTTTGTTGTTCGTTTATGAAGGTCATTAAAGGTCAAACATATGAAATAGGTAATTGAGCAACGAACGGAAAATACCCAAAAGACTACGTAATATGTGAAGGTATTTCTGGCTATGTTTAACGTCAATTTTATTAAAACTATTATAACTTTTTTGATTATGTTTACATAATTAAGTTACTATTATGCAGCGTTAAAATTTTTACTTCCGATTTTCCGCTATATCGGATACGCAGCGTTGCGATGACTCATAATATACCAAGAACAAATACGCTTGTTACAAGATTACTGAAGCTATAATAAAACGCACCAAACGTTTGTGCCAACTTATGTCAAACATTTGTAGCAACGGCACGATTGCCCCAACTTATTAAACGTCAAATGTTTGTACCAACTGCTTGGCCAATGTCAGCGCAGTCAGTGTCTTCCCAGCGCTCCTGGGTCCTCTCCACTCCACGACAATTAAAGCAAATTGCCTACATCCGGCCTCTATTGGCTGGTACTATTTAAAAGGTGTCCGTCAATCTAACCCGTCCATCTGCTCGATTCTTACGATTCAATCATTAGCAACGATTATTCAACCATTTGAATCGATTACCAAAAATACTGTAAATAGAAAACAAATTGTAAATCCAAAAATGTTTTCTAATACCTTATACCATAAAGACTAATGTTAAGATAATTTTATACACAAAAAAAAACTAAAACAAATTTCATAATAATTTAAAAGGTCAACCAACATCCGGTAATTCCTAAACTCGTTTGCCTCTTTCCACTAATAAAAAAACAAAAATCAACATCGATAATGACTATTATCATTAACAGTTTTTACAATTACTAGAACATTTATTTTCCATTTAAAATGGGGACAAAGATTTTTATAACTTAAAAAATATGACATTACCCAATTCCAAAAATCGAACGCATTCGACCCTATGACTACATGATCGGTAATTTATACCCTTGACCACGCTATTGGCGCTTCAAAAGCTGCAAAATACGTAAAAGCAGGTAAATTGCGTTGCAAAACAATCATACGATGGCGTGACCACGTTTGGGGAATACCGCGCGGACATACATTCTTGGAAGTGGGGTGTTGAGGAGAAATTTCACAAGTTCGATGTAGGTCAAGCCAGCCGGACTTGAAGTTTTCGCCTCGCAAAGGTTACCGCGTCGCCCCAAGTCCGGTTATAAGCTTGCGCAATTTATAGACTCGTTTATAAGATCTTAAAAGATCAGTTGTTGCGTTATAACAATGCATTGAAAATCTTGAGATTATAAAAGATTATATTAGATTTGCTGCGTATTACATCAGACAGTGTACGTGCGAATTTCTGCGTTAACATCGCTTATATAGTCTCGATAAAAAAATCGATAGTAACTTAAATCGATAAAGGTCTCAATAATTTAATCTAAGCAAACAAGACTATATATTACATGGATGAAAATATTTAAGATACTCGTTACTACTAAAATCCTTGGGACAAACATCATTATTTTAATTATAACTCAAAATGTGTAAAAGGGTGCACCACATTGGGATAACCCAAGGATTTCATTCATGCGCTGTACTATAAACTAAAATACCTACCTAGACATGTTTTGAAAGTAAACAAGTTTGCGGTCGGGTGACGTTACTAACACGGATTATTGCTACAGTTCGCTTTGTTCTTACAATCACGTTTTAACTAATGATTTAACATCAATACACAATATTTACCTTATACTCGAGACATGAAAATAATCGACCTTCAAACAAACAGTTGTACAATAATTTAATTGATTACAAATATTACATAGACAACATTAATGTAATAAAAAGTATAAATGCCTACGTGACCTAAGACTCAAAGCAAAAACCAGAACGTAATTGTTTAGAAGGTCATTCAAAATATAGAAAACGCAGCGAAGCAGGTAACGGTCGAAGTTTCTAGAATACTGGAATATCATATAGGTTAAAAAATAAAATATCAATAAGTCTTAGAAACTCAAGTAAGTGAAGGATCGTCTTTCCCAGTATTCATGTCTAGCCTAGCATTTAATTAGAACAATCAATCAATTTGTACATGGAGAGGATAGTGACGAGACTTATGACGTCACGATTACGCTTCTGAGTAATACAACTCCTAGTACTACAAGAAACAAAACTGTCAATATAGATACAGACGTAGATGCACGTTATCCGTTACGTTTAAAATAATTTAATTGCTTAAATAATATAAATAATCAATCATTTAATAATGCCATTACGAAATTACGCACTTATAACAAAGTGTTTCTTGTTACTAGTAACGCCATCTGTGTAACACAGCCACAACTTCTTAAAATATTGCTGACAAGCTGCTATAACAAAACTACCAGTTTAATATTTGAAATATAATATTTAGTAGTACTAGTGAATTGGAACTTCAAAATAACCTTGAGTTTTTCTCAAAACTCGATATGCGTGATGTCATAGTAAATAGAAATAATAAAATTTTACGACAAGCAATGTTCGACGTAGCGTATTGGAAGCATATGTTACCCGCAATTTGTTAACGTCGAATTATGTGAAAATAAGATAAACTACTTAATTTTACAACTAAAAAACAAAACAGACAACACAGAAAAATTATAAGTTCTAAAATTGTACAAGTGAAAAAGTTTTGAAAGTTGTTTTAAACGCGGGTCACGAATGTTTAGTGACCTAAATAAGCTGTCAAAGTTTAAAACGGCAATGAACTCACCACTGGCTTATTGTATTCGTCTGTTTGATAGTCGAACATGGTTGCGAACATAAGACTGTCGTCCTGCTCGCCGCTGAAAAGGTGATATGGCACCAACTGAGACATCGGTGTTCAGTGCTTCCACAAACGTCCAACAATCTTAACACTGAAGGCTTAAAAACGATTTAATTTACCGAAAAACTTGAAGCAAATCACTTGTGATAAGACGTATGAGTCATACAATTATTAAAGAATGTATACGCACACGCTTGTACAATGTTTGGTATCAAACTGAGCCAGTTCGCGCGGTCGCCGCTGGTTTTGTACGACGGCGGGCTACGTTCCGCGCACGCGCAAATTTTCAACACACTACCGAAACGTTATAAGTGACAATAATTCTAACAATTCAGCTATGGCGCCAAAAACAATTTTTCAGCATCTCTTAGAATGATTCAATAAATATTTTCTTCGTGACAAACATGTGAAGTGTATTTTGGCAAAATATACGATAATTTTCAATACAAATGGACGTAAACTGACACAAATATGGAATTCCCGTTCGCTTATTCACCACTAAAAAAATTCAAATTAAATTAATTAGCCATTGAATATAAGTTTTCAAATAAGAATATAAAAATTTACCATTACGCAAATGAAACAAAAAATTATACAATAAGAAACATTTAATACAGTTAACAATAAAATATTGGTTAAAAATAATCATCAGTCAACAAATGAAACAAATGCAAGTCAAGTATAAATTAATTCCCACTGACAGTTTGACAGAAGTTACCGTAACGTTTGCTTTTCAATTTAAAGTCTACATAATGCCAAGAACAACGTTCGAAAATATTCATTCACACAACATATTAATTGTGTACCAGCAGAATACGTAGGCAAATGCGATCTTAATGGCAGAATCAAAAACCGTTTCTCCGTACACTCGGAATTATGCCAAAAATTTGAATTCGTTGAAGGTCGCTCAAAGAGATTTTCTCATAACTGTCATACTTTATTATAATTAATATTAAATATTAATATTAATGGTACTAGCTAAAAAATACTATATAGAAAACACGCTAAGAAACGTTAGACGAACGTAAAAATTAAACTATGCACAATATGTTACAAAAGATCTTTAATATTTCAAAGAACAAAAGCGTAATTCGAAACGTATTACATGCTTACTATTTAGGCGAAGAACCAAATCCGGGAACCTTGACTCTAAAAACAAATAAAATGGCGACGCAACGCTGCATTAGCATAATGAATGAAGTAAGTTTTGAAGAAATAGATAAAATTGCTATAATCTTACTAATATTATAAATGCTAATGTTTGGATGTTTATTTAATGGTATAGAACGGCTAATGGATCTCGCTGAAATATGGCATAAATGTAGAACATAGTCTTGAAGAACATACTACTACTAATTGAATATTCTTAATTCTGTGCGTACGGAGTCGCGGGCGACAGCTAATGATAAAATAATTTACTTCGCATAACTAAATTACAACAAATATTTCTATTATATTCAAGAAAAACTTATACGCTAAGATAATTGGGTAATATTTGATAATAATAAATCTATATCTGTGTTGTAGTGAATGCTAGTGTTTTCTCGAAGTTTAATATTTAATAAGAAAAATAGCCATTCTAAGTCAAACATCAACCAGAGACAACAAACTAGTTTTTTTGTGACTTGGATTACCTAGATATACTCAGCTTTAAAGGCCGATAGGACGATAATCTGAAAGGCTAAGGTCAAGCAAGTTAGTTCATGAACAAAAAGAGACAAAAATCTAAACAGTTTTAACATGCAAGTTATTGAAGCGTAAACTGAGAAAATTCAACACGGATTTCCTTGGACACTATGAAAGAAGCAAACATTGCATCGATTGATTTTTGTTACCACTACGAATAGACTTGAGTAGAAAAATTTTCACATCCCTTTCAATCTTTTTGAAATAAACAGAGATAACAAATGTTTCGATACTGAATACCTAACATGACTCAAAATAATTCACACAAAGAAACAACAATATCAAGTACCTACTTCCGAAGCATTCTTCGAAACATTTTCCAGTGGTTTTATACGGTAACATAATCGATGGCGAAGATACCAGAAAATGTTATATCACTAGAAGTAGCCCTTTGTTCACGTTCAGGTCCCAAGCTGTCTGATAGTACGATCAGGCGATACTTGTTCCAGTAAACTACAATGCATTGAGTCATGCCAACGCCGCCGTACAATTTTACCGGAAACTATATCAAACGAATCTTGGAAATCATTGATAATATCGCACTATACTTTCCTTATTATAATTGTAAAGCATTGGTTATACACGTGTGTGATAAAGTAATCGATTTTTGGACATTACAATCATTGCAACATAACCTATTTATTACATACCTAATATCACACTATAAGGTTACAATTTAATTATCTAGACCATTTAGTTTTTGTAAAAATTTTGAAAACAATAGAGAGTACAAATAAATTAGAAATTAATTATTATAACAAAAAATTCCTGAACTGAAATTTTGTAAAAGAACATAATATATTGTCAAGATAATCAATAAACAAAAACGAATAGCAAAAGAGAAAATAATAAATATTCCGAAAGTTTGGCAAATTAATAAAAACATTTGGAATAAAAAGTAAATGCAAAAATGTCTTTTTATAATTCAATAAGTTTAAGATTCAAAGTTGTAGACAAATTAAAAAGTAGGAGAAAATCATAGATTATTATTTGATATGACCTTATACTTGAAACATTGAATCATATAGTTGGAGTTCAAGGGTGTACAGTGGAAACACGCAAGCAAATAGAAAGCATCCAGTTCGCAGAATCGTTGCGATCACGAACGTAAATAAAACGAACCATAGTTACAGTGTTTACGAAAAAGCAACATTAAATGCTTGTAAAGCAATTTTTATATTTTAGAACGACATTTATTAAATTGTTTATTTGTGAAATAAAATAATATTGAAAATGAAACGAAATTTATTGGGTAATACAAATTCCGGATCTAGCCAAAACGTGTCACGTAAAGGAAGAAAACGCTTATATACATTGTCTTGTAAACAATTATCAAACTATATTTATATAGTAGTAGGTGAAAAACAAGCAAGCGGTCACCAGATTCCGCTAAAATAGCGAAGCGACCACTACCCATAGAAATCTCCGACAAGTTGCCGACCTTAAATATACCAAGGAGGGTTCAAACAAACAAAGAAGAAGACAAGGAAGGTTACCCTTATCATATGTTTCTTTCCCCCGCTGAGTCCTAATCCCATTCCCTCCTTTCCCAATAAAAAAATGGTAAGGGTA
The DNA here is from genome assembly GCF_912999745.1 of Papilio machaon. Classification (NCBI taxonomy): domain Eukaryota; kingdom Metazoa; phylum Arthropoda; class Insecta; order Lepidoptera; family Papilionidae; genus Papilio; species Papilio machaon. Next base: position 4,939,927 of record NC_060002.1, read on the forward strand.
AGTAACCTGACATGACCACTGTAGTTATGATTCTAACAGGACAATGGTAAAAAATACTGAACTATTCCGATAAAATGTGCAAGTCACCTTTTTATAATATTCCCACATAAATGACGCAATAAGAGACCTGATTGTGGCAGCCGTTTCAATGTAATTACACCTTGATTTTTGATGCCATTAAGTAAAACACATTTGCCTAACGATCATCAATGATTCACGAAATTTCAATATGGTTAAAATACTGTTATAGTTCTAATAAGAGCAAAAATCGACATTTTATATAAACATGCTTTGATTGACTGTAGGTATATTAATAGGTACAGTAAAATCTCGATATCTCTATTGACATTATGAAAATGCAAAAAACCTCTACTTATTGAGTCTTCGATTTAACACGAAATTCAAGATATGAAATATTTGACGGGAATTCCTAGTAAGACTTACATTTTACTAACTTCGAAGTACAGTCTGATTTATGAAATACAAGTTATCGAGTATCAATATATTCTAAATGAAATAAAAAAATTGAGATACCTAATATTTGATGGTTCAGAGAAAAGAAACGTTATCGTTTTTCGACATATTCCACTTTATTGGATAAATATATTCCTTCATATATGTTCGCCATGTCGAAAAATTTACACAATATCTTTGATATAGGTTTAAGCATTGAATTTGACCTATTTAAGCTCCAAATTCTATGTTATTCTGTTGTAAGGGCTACCTCAAACTTGATACGTACTATACAGTCTTAGATGGTTTTATTAAATTATTTTTTTTTTTATTAAATTAATTTGTTTACATTACCAGCTTCAATTCCCGCTAGTGATTGTCAAGGTCGTCGTTAAAAAATAATTGAAAGTCGTTCGCGGAAAAACCGAAGCAATGAATTTTTTTAACAATGAAATGTCTAAATGCAGACGTTTTCACAGTAAATTTTAAATAACAACTTGATAAATCAATTTTAAAATAAAAATAAAAGCAATATATTATATTGTTAATGTACTAACATTGAAAAATAATGTTATTAATGTCCTACAACTTTTATCATTCCCAGATAATATCCTGTTATTCCGTTGTGACACAATTAATTTTAACTTACAATCTGCAAGTCATGTCTTTCTTTCCTAATATATTTCTACATGTATTATGTATGCTATAATTTTTTATGTTACGATTTTCTTGAAATGCTATACCATTAAGAGATAATTGGCTAGCAATGTTGGCAGCATAACGCGCGGTCTGAGTTTTTCCGAGAATCGGTGACGTCATCGAGTCGGTCATCGCCTTCATTTCGAAGGGAACATTTTCCTCATTTCTGGCGATCAAAAGGCACAATCAATGAAAATTCAACTGTGATACTTTACATGACATAGTAACTGTTCATAGAAATTTCATGGTTTTGACACTATTTGTATACTTGGCTTCTACATATTTAATGTTAAAATGTACAGAGCCAACAGACATAGGTGGGTTAAATATATAAATTGTTGTAATGTGGTTGCACTGCCTTTTTTCATTTTCATATAAGTAGGTACATGAGCCAGTAAGGCATTGGATCTAAAATGATAATAAAATATATTTATATATTACTTAATAATATATTACCATTGTTCTCTAATATTAGTCAGGTCAAAATAACAACTCACTATCTAAGAGTACTTTGTGTATATTTTAAAATGGATACAGATCTTGGAGACCTAAAGACAAATATTTAAAATTGATTTCTCCAATGTATAAAAAGTTTTCAATTCAATGGTAAATGTCAAACATGTCGTTTTTTTACTTATTTAACAGGAACTCATGTAAATAGAGTTCCCAATCAATCATAATTTTTTTAATTTTTTTCACAATATGCTGCGTGAAATCACTGGTATTGCAGCATATAAATGTAAAACTGCAATTTTCTACTGAAGTTTGAACACTTCATTGCAAGTTAAATAAAGAATTTTATAGTTCACTTTCTCAACAAACAAAAATTACAAAACAAAATTACATAGTTTTCCAAATACATATGATTTAAAAATAAATCAGGTTTAACACACAACACAAGACGGACCAGATTACTTCATTACCAATGACATAAGGTTTAAGTATAAAAATAACAATGACTAATACACACATTTTCAAATGTATTATCAGCCTGTCTTATCAGAATATTATCACAATTCTCAAGAAACCTATCTACAATCCTTATAAGAATAGATAACAGGTGTTGTCAATATAAGCCTTTTAAGGCTAAACTTTAACACATTCCATGCCAATTTTTTTGCATGAAAATGAACTGGGATTGGCAATTCAGTAGCAATGAATGTGTTAAATAGTTTCCATAAGGTTCCATATTAATGTATTAAAGACCAAAACCAGTCGAATAAATAATATGAATAATGGAACGCGCAGTTTATTAGATATCAGACAATATTTTCAAAAAATTGTGCTTGAAATTTTGTAAAAGATAGGTAACTATTCTTGCTATTCTTCACTATTTCTATATGCATTATTGCATTATTATTGCAAGATTTATTTCATAGATTATTTAATGTTCTAATGATTTTGATATGAATGAATTTTGAATATGATTCCAGCTATAGATCTATAATGTATAGATAGTATTTCATACAAGTTTGTCGTTTAATTGAGATTTTCGAAATGTCATTTTGAAATGCAAATTACAACACTGAGGTCATCACTTTTGTCGTCTGGATTAGGTATCTATAGGTATCTATAATTCTATAATTAAAGATATTGATTAATACCTGTAAGAAAAGCTTAGTAGTAAAGGGCAGCACAAACTTATCTTTCTTCTATTTAGAAATAACATGTATTATGACGTTCGTCATTTCAACAGACTCCAAAGGTCACTTACCGTGAGCGTGAGGGATCTGGAGGTCGGCACGGCTGGTGTGAAATCATTTGTCGAGGACCCCTGCGAGGATTGACTATCACACGAAAAGTCTGAGTGGTTCGATTGACTATCACTAACTTCCAGCTTCATTGTCATCAGTTCAAGCTCTTTTCAATTCAAAGAACAAGACGGAAGATGATTTACGTAATTGTCTTTAACGTTATCGCGTTAACATGAAATCGTAATAACTATAGAACATTCAACGACGTTTCACGAATTTGACAGTTCTAATTATGACAGCAACAACAACAAAATAAAACGCGTCAAAGAAATTATACACGAACGAGAACACAACATTGATGAGTCATCAGTGCAGTTTGCACGGTGACGTCGTCTTCGCTTTGGGGATGCCCTTCTCCTAAGAATTTCTCACATTGGCGTTACGAAATGTCCTAACCGCCCACTTTTATGTTCCTCGAACATACTTTTCAGATATGACTTTCTAGTTCGGTCCCCACAATTTGAAGGGTGATCTCATCGGCTATTTTTAGCTCCATGCCGTGATACTCAGCCAATCATGACTTATCTTATCGATGACGTCATTTTTATGAATGCGAAGAATGCTGGATGCGAAGAAGGGGAGGGATAAAATAAAAAACAATTAAATATCAAATGGAGAAAACGATATCCAATTTTAGACTATAATATATTTAAAGCTTTTCACAAAACAATCTAAAACACGATCAATGAAATAAGAATCTGCAAAAAAGGAATTCGATTAAAAGCTTTGTTAATAATTTAATAACAAAAATTAAAAGCACTTATTTTCCCCATTAATTTATACTATCTAATTTGATTCTGATATTTATTTAAAAAAAAAGTAACATCAGAATGGTTCTTACTATTTATTCTGAAAAATGAGACCTGAAAATGTGAAAATAATTTGACAGTGACACTGACAACATAAACTAAAGTTACAGCCCATCATATGAAATAAATCACAACTCGCTAACTTGCTTCGGAAGATATTTGATTTTTTTAATTAAGTTACTGCGAGGGATGCTGGAAATATAGGATTTATCAATTCTGTTAGCCTGTAAAAATCACAGAGGAAAGCGGATTCAAATAGTATCGGTATCCTCGCAATAAAACACGATGTCTGGTAAAAAATGCAAGCATTGCGGTTCCTCAGAAATAGAAGTAGACCCGGCCCGAGGCGATGCTGTGTGCACGAACTGTGGCTCAGTTCTAGAGGATAACATAATAGTTTCAGAAGTTGAGTTTCAAGAAAACGCACATGGTGGTTCTTCAGCTATTGGTCAATTCGTATCCGCTGAGTCAAAAGGCGGAGCTTCGGGATTCGGAAGAGGTAATTAGTTCAGGACTGAATTTTTTTTTTAACATCTTAGTTACCTTCTACTACAAATCTTCTTTTAAAATGATTAATTACCTGTCATATTTATTTCCTTTTACCATTATTTTGGCATGTTTACCCCTGCAATCAATTTGTCCGAAATAACTGACCACCAAATATTGTCTGGTTGTTTTTGTTTCATAATATAAGATGGCAAATAAACTAGCAGCCACCTAATTTTGCCAAAATAGTGAAGTAAACACTGCCCATAGACATCCTCATTTACTGATGCATTGACTAACTTTAACAGATCAAGGAGGGGACTCACAAAAAGTTTGATAGCCTTTCTAAGTGTCCCCTCCTCTGGCAAATAAACTTTTCCTTCCCACAATTCACTTCATGCTTTATTTCTGTATGGTTGTGGTAGTACACTGTAGCCTATTTATACAAAAGATTTTGTTGTAGCTGGCTTAACCACTTATATAAAATTCAGTACTGACTGCTCACTATGTTTGAAATACATTTTTTTTATTTTTTTAGCTTATGTAGGCATAGGACAAGAGTCAAGAGAGGTTACATTGAGAAAAGCAAGAGAAGGCATCACAGCTTTGTGCCAGCAACTTCGTCTTAATCAGCAATGCATTGATATTGCCTGCAATTTCTTTAAGATGGCATTGTCTCGTCACTTAACAATTGGACGCCCAGCTAACCTTACTCAAGCTGCTTGTGTGTATATGACATGCAGAACTGAAGGCACTGCACGTATCCTTTTTTTTAAATCAATTTCATTATAAGATAAGGTTACCATTTTATTAATTGATGTAATCTGAACTAAGTTATTTTCATATATATTTATATAAAACAGATATTTCCATTGTTTTCAATGGAAAATCCAACTTTTATTTAGCAACTAGACAAGTAGAATTTTAATTTACTTGTTCAACTAATGAAAAGTTACCTAGTAAGTATTTCATACATAGAAAGTTTTATTGTATTGTAGCACAGCAAAGTTAATATTTCTTTAACAAATTAATCCAGATCTTTTGATTGACATTAGTGATGCTCTTCAAATATGCTGCTACCAACTTGGACGCATCTACTTCAAGTTGTCCCGCAAACTTTGCATTAACATACCTCCTACAGGTAAGTGTTTTTTTATATACCATAAGGTGGCAAATGAGCGAGCTGCCACCTGAATTCGCAGAAATAGTGACTGCTACTGTTGTTTATATAACTTGTTTTATGTCCTGACTTCACACAAGGTCATAATTTGATACAATAAATCTTATTCATTACATTATTACAATCTGATTTGTTAGTTAATAGTTTATTCCTATACACATTCATTCTTAGATTTCTGTTTATTAATATTAAATTTATATTTAGTCTTAAAACAATGCTAGTGCATACCTTTATTTCACTTATATTAAAATTAATTTGTATAAAAATTTAAATCTAATTTGTAGTGGTTTTGAAAGCATTGAAGCAGCACATCATACTTATTAATTTAAATGAAATATTTTAAAGGATCAAAATAAAGTTGTATTTATAATAGAAATTAAAATAGTATAATATATCCAAGCCGATAATATAGCCATGAACTGAACTAGATTATAAGGTTCATGAATAAAAAAACGAAATACAAAATCAAGCCATTAATTTATTGCAATGAAAATTTTGTATGAATTATGACGTAGCTGCCTTACACCTATGAATTTATAGAGAGCTATTACAACACCCATATCACATTTTTAGGTACTTATTTGCTATCCAAGATCAACAATATACACAAGATTTTTAATATCCAACAAAATAATTTAACATTTGGGAATGATGCATAATATAAATATTCAAATATTCTCTTTGAATCGTGATGAAATGTAAACCTACTTAACTATACTGAGTAATAATTGAGATATCGTCTTCTATTCAATCGTCAGTCATCACTTGCATTGGGATTTGGTAGGGAAGTATTCATGGTAGGTCCATAGTAGATGAGTTCAGGTATTTGTCCTCCTTGTACTCCCGTTCCATTAGTACTCTCCGATGAACAATGGAATTGAAAAGTCACTGTCCCCATATAAACTTCACTTAGACCTTCTTGCCCAAAATAACTTAGTTCACTGCCATCAAGAATCGCAGATGCTGTATAGAAACATTCTGGTTCAATTTGTATTGGATTTTCAAAGTAAACATGGAAAGTGTTACTTGATCCATCAGAGAAGAATTTAGTATTGTTTTCAGCTAGTACTCTGCCTAAACGCTTCAACTCAATTTTAACATTATAATCTGCTGCACCATTCGAAGATCCATATAGTCCAAATCCGACAACAAAAATTCTCTTGTCCACACAGAATTGTATTGAATCACAGCGGCCACGGTACCTCCATTGATTGCTGCGGTATGCACATGACTGGAATCTATGGCAAATCTGAAAAATCAATAAAAATTGTTAGTTATATGTTTTTCAATAACATTGATGAACTGTAAAGAATGCTATGAGTTTACCTGAGCTTTAAGTCCAGCTCTTTGTTTGATGGGATATGAGAGTTGTGGCTTATTAGCTGCAGTGAAATGTAGAAATATGTCAATTGTTTCTTGTGGAGTTAAGATACCCAGTTGTGCAGCACTGTTAGCAAATTCCTCTAATGTCATAGTGGGGAAGCGAATTAAATATATGGCACTGCCCAGCATAGCTCGCTTATTTGCTGGAGTGGTCTCTATTTCCCGGCGCACGCATTCCGCCTGGGCCCATGCCAAAGCAGCTTCAAATAGGTTAATTTCTTTAGAGTTTAGCGTTTCTCTGGCTAATACCGACTCCAGAGTTGAGACATCAATATCAACAAACCCTTCAGATGTCAGGGCAATCTCCGCCTACAATGAAATTATAACTGATGTTACTTAAGGTGACGGGTTCATTAAAACTGCAATACAATTTGGTCAATAGTTTATTCAGATCTTTATGAAGATTCAAATAATACAAGATCACATTTGACACTAACATCAATTACATACTTGACACTTATCATGTAGACAACAACCACTTACAAAATGTATTGCAGTTAATATATTTAATAACTATAATTACATGGAACATCAAGACGTAATCTTTTAAATTAATTGGAATGGTAAATAACTTTCAAGGTCAATAACAAATAATTAATTTTTACAAATCACAACCAAAATTTGAGTATTCCGTTTGTCAACAACTTACATTTAAAATTAACAAAAACTATGAAGATTATCTGAGGATAAATCTTTACATTCCGGACTTGAAAAGTTTCGACTAGATGATTCAGAGAGCTCCATTGTTAAACTACTATAAGATGAGGATGGATTGAGACAGATGGTTCTTAAATTTTCAGTTGACTCACATACCTGAGCATCAATTACTTCCCAGCACCTCTGCATAAGTTCTGGCTCTTCAAAAAATCGAGATTGACTTAGCAGAAGGCATGCATTCTTTGCTGTAAGGCTAGTTTCCAAATAGTTAACGCAAGCTCGAGCCAAATGAGGGACAAAATATTTCTTTGCTACATACAATGTAGAGAGAACTGTATCAGCTTCCAATTGGATTTCATCACAATATAAATATCTGAAAAACAAACATCAAATGATCAGTACAACTTACATTTAGATGTAATACAGTTAATAAAAGGAAGGATTGCATTTCAAAATGATGGCTAAATTATTTTATGGTGTTTTGAGGATCAGAGAATAATTAAATTGATAATGATTAAGATGCATTAGAAAATAGCTTCACTCACTTCAATAATGTAAGGAAAGCTGATGGTTCAACATCGGGCACTTCAATTTCTGGCTTGCACTCGGCTAGTCCTCCATAAAACATTGCATAAAATACTGAGCTGCCTGTAGCCAATACATATTTGTGTGCCGGGATTATCTGTGTGTGACCTGAAAGTATTTAAAGAAAGAAAAATATGAATTATGCAAAACTATGATTTTTATACAAGGATAATTGTTTTCTATTTACCTGGACTTCCAACAATAAATGTGATATCAGCCATTAGTTGGTTGTTAAACATAGCAGCATTCCTCTCTCTAACGGTGGGTTTGGTGGCCTGCCAGTTCGGGTCAAGTGTGGCGGTGCCGGGGGGCGGCGCTGGTGACACTGTGGGTGAAGACGCAGAGCTCGAAGAGCCGCAAGGAGAAGGCGGTCCGCTATAGCATTGTGACACCTGTGTTGCTGTTTCTCGTTGGGATACTGTATGCGGCGGGGACAACGAAATTCCACCACCATTGTTAATATTTTCTGCTGTGAATACAAGTAATATTTTTTTAAATGTTATAAATCACAAAGGTTAAGGACGCGATTACATTAATTATGTATTCAAATGCCACAAACTTAATTATTACGTGTTATTTATGATGTTACAACGAGGTGCTGGAAGTGTTAACACCATTGTTAATAATATTTAATATTGCCTATAAACAACACCAAACAAATTCGCTCACCTGAATAAATCAATATTTACAAAGACAAAAAGCTCACCGTTCATCCAAGTATTTGTTTGTGCGACAGACATACTATCCCTATTGTCCTGTAACCTTTTTGGAGGTTTTGAAACAATTCTAGAACACAAATTGGACATAGTGTATAAACGTATAATTCAATATTTTAATTTAAACATCTGAACACGGGACATATCTCAATGACGTAAGTCAGCCATCTTGTTTGCGAGGTTGTGAATTTGCGGGTCGTAGTCGCGGCGCGCTCCGATCAGAACCGAACTCAGTCGAAGGCAAAGCGGTCGGATTGGGGGATTGTTATTTGACATTGCGTTCGGAAACATTTTTATCTTAAAACGCTTTTCAAAGAATATATTGTCAAAAAGAAAATCTTAGTACAGAATGGTTCGTGAATATAATTATGTGAATTTCGGTTCCTAAAATCAAATACGATATATTTTATATTTATAAAAAAAAAAATTGTCGATGGACCAAGGTTATTCTGTGCCATGGTTGATTTAAGTAAATACAATCAAAGCGTGAAATCAAATTAAATTCGAGGCATATTAATTTTACAGAGTTATTAACACTTCACAGCAATCCGATGTTTGGATAAATTGAGAGAAACTTTTTGATATAATAAGGAATTCTGGTTAGGGAACATACCCATACTACGTGACCTATTTTTTAAGATTTTCGACCCCTCCCTCCCCTCGGTGACCATTCGTAGTATATGCCAAGACCCCCCCCATCCCCCTTTAGTTTTCACGTAGTAATTCATAATTATGATTTTTAATCATTTCACAGGCAAAAATTGAAAAAAAAAAATAATTTGACTCATACTCGTCTTTATTGCATAAGACTGCAATAAAGACGACTTCCAAAACACATAAAACTTCTTGTAGCCTCCTGGATAGAATCCGCAGAGGTCGCCACAGGTTGTCCACTGCACCACCATGCACCAACTGTGAGTTTACAAAGCGCTAAACACCGCGCTATATTCGAATATAGGTCGAAAAAATACGAGATTTCTGTCATTAAAATCGACTACGTGACAAAAAGCTGAACCACCCCCCCCCCCTCCCGTGACTGACCGTAGTATTTTAAAGACTCCGCCCCCCCCCCCTAAACGGGTCACGTAGTATGGGTACGTTCCCTTAGAAGGAAAAACCGTTGCTATCTCACTACAAACCAACTAAATGACCGATCGAAAAGGTTGATTTCCTTTTATAAAAATGTAATGGTAATAGATCACTCAAATTTATCGCAAATCATGTTCTATTTCTAATTCTCAATATGTTTAACAAACTGAAAAAACTTACATTACCTTGAACCAATGGTCTACTACGAGTGTTCTGATGGTCACGGTGACTAGGTTCCTGACAATTCAGTTCAGCAAAGCGACCGTCCTCGTCTATTAAACTTTCAAAGAAATCCACGCTACTATTCATTGGTGACCGGGATTGAAATGCATACCAAAAAAGCCTGAAAAATAATTTTAAATGAAAATAAAGTATACGGGAAACACAATAAGCTGTCATTTCTGCTAAACATATATATGACCGTATCATTAGCACGCTAAAATACCTTAAGCTAATCAGAGATTCATCATAGAGATCTCCCCGAATTGTATGCAGATTATAAAGACTAGATTAGCGTATATTTCTATATTCATGCTTGGTTTAGAAATAAACATTCTAACATATTATTGTATGTAGATGCATACAATGTACCTTAGTCTTACCATATCTTATAGTAAACGTTTTGCCATAAGACGTGTTGCGTAATTATTTTAGCACCATTTTTCGTAGTCAAGTAAACACATTTGTACAGTACTTTGTGGTTTAACAAATAACTTCACCACAAGTACTATACGTTTGGCAATCGAACTAATAGGCTATCGACAGATACACAGAATATGTTGAGATGATATAAGTTACATTACTAAAATCACATTCATGGCACAGAAGTATGAAAAAAATCACCACTCTTCATTGCATGAAGTGAACAAAAAACCAATATTACAACTTATTCCATTTTAAATATTATTGTTTAATACGTTGATTTCAAGACTCTACAGTTTTAAACAATAGTGACTTAGTTTATTTGTTAAAAAATAATATAAAACCTAATTATTAGTTTAGAACATTGAATTCCTATGAACTATCGAAAATAAAGTTCTGTGTTTTTACCGTAACGATTTTTAAATAACGGAAAGAACAAAATGAAATACCATATTTTCGTAAATGTTAAGACAAAAAGTAAGAAACAATTTAAATGTTTATTTTTTAAATTGTTTAACGTCTAGTCTAGTCGTTGGATTTCACAATCGGAATATCGTCTTTTAGCTAACAACACGGCATATGTCATTTTTATCAACTTTACAGGAGACGAAAAAAATCGGTGATTTTTTTTAGATTTTTTAATAAATACGTTATTTAGCGGTTAAGAAATTCACTTCTTCAGTTTTTGTCGATTTACTCTATTTTAACTTGTTTACTATACTCTTTACCTTTCAACTATCGTGTGACCAATAGCTAACTATTGACGCGGAATGAGCAGCTCCATCTAATGGCATAAAAATGTGAAAACCGCCAGCCAATTTTCGACTTGAGCAGTGTTGTAAGCTAAAGGACGATATGTACCTACTTCTACAAAACATATATTGTTATCCCTTGTAATCGCCTTAAAAAAAACTGAGATGATTGCATGGTAACATTTTGATCATGTCGGTCGAAATTTAAGATTAAATTACTTTCATTATTTTGTTATCTTTACATATTAATAAGATTGTAATGTAAGTATGTAATATCGAAAAAAAAAGATCGTATATTTGATGTTGCTTTGCTGAGTTCCGGGTAATCTAAGAAATGGCTGGATAAAGCTGTATGCATTCGGGCGTATTGTAAGCTTCTTTTTCATGCGCTGCAGAAGTCCGTTGACAATCTTTGTTTTTATGTCAATGTCCACCACGAGGTTTAATATATTTTTACGTTACTATTGCTCATATTAAGGAAAGCGAAAGTTCAAGTAGAGTGGAGTGTTTGTGTCAATCTTATTATTATTACGTATTTCCCTATATACTTTAAAATATTAACCTTTATATATTAATTATAAAGGTTTAAGCGAGTTTATATTTCTGGTATCATTTGTACAATAAAATGTTGACATTTATTGTAATATATTAAAACGTAACTGTTTATAAGCGCGATCGTGTGTTCTATTGATAATCCTATGTAAGTGGACATCAATCAAGTATATTTCCGTGTTACAGCCTTAATGCTCCTACATAACATTGTCTGGGATAAAAGATAAAATTACAATTGGAATGTTGTTAATTTTTTTTTTTGAAACAATGTAAATGCGGAGGTGATGTGCTTAGGCTAAGCAGATGCGGAGGTTAACGGACGCGGAAGGGTTAAGTTGAAAAATATACTAAGAATGTATAAAGTAGGTATTTATTTGACAAGATAAAAAAGTATCCATATATTTTTTGCCTTGTAAGTGGACGTTAATAAACCTCCGTTAAATTAAGCATAAAATACGGAGACGGATGTGGAGCTACGATTTCAACCGGAAGTTCCGCACTTGTGGTGGCAGTGACGAGGTTCCGTTATAACCCTAATAATAATTATCATACTGCCACACTCACTAAACGGTTACTTATGCGTACTATAAGTGTAAACATCTCATACTAAACCTACACTTAGGAACTCATAGTTACGGACTCTTGAGTGTAGCAGAGAGAGATGATAGAGATGTCTTTGCCCATCTAATCATTTTTCAATCACAAAGTAGATAATTTTTTCTTTGGTATGGAAATGCCTTTACTCTGTGCTTTTATCTCACGCCGTATGCACGTTCCTTTGTAATGTTTCGCAAAATCGACAATGCTCATAAAATGATATGTACCAAGGCTTCCACTACATCAGTGTTGAAAGCAAATTGAGGTTAATTAAAACAGTGGCTACTTAATTCTTATTGTCTTTTCTGTGAGAATTAAATTGACCTGTTGCGAAATGTTTACAAAATAATCTAACGACACTGAATGTTTGAAATGAGAATGTGAAATAAAGATGCATTATCAGCGTTGGGTTTTACAGTCGTAGGACCTTTGTAAAACAATGTTATCTATATTTTTTCAAATGAGAAAGATATACATATAAAATTTAAATGGGGTCGCGCAGTGAAATTCAACGGTTATGTTACTAAATACATTGTCTGTTTTGGTTCCATGATGTTTTTGACTAATAATCAGTTTCTAATTTAAACAAAGGAAATAATATATAATGTTAATATTCTATAAATTAAAATAATCTCAAAAACTACTGGAGCGATTTTAAAACTTCTTTTGCCATTCGAAATCTACATTATCACTGAGTAACAGCTATATTTTTTGGACCTAAAGTTTAATAAACACGAAAAACAGCTTATTTCTGAACCCCTTCAATTTCGCCTTTACCGAGTTATATAAAAATGAATTGTAGATCTCAAATATCGCTACAAAAAAGTGAACAATGGCATATCTTTGATGGTTTTTCACCACAGCACAAAAAGTAATTAAAAACCGCACGTAATTTGCGGCAATATTTGTTGGTTTTAATATTAAATCATATCATTTATGTAAAATTTTATGATTAAAATTGCCGTTAACAGTAATAAAATTCTGATAATTAGAAGTTATTACATAAACATAAAGCTTAACCGATAAATAATCTTGCTGATCGGGCTCTACAGTTGTTTACTACTTAATAAATTGTACACCGGGAACAGATATGACAGAAAAGAGATTAGTATATTTTTGCCACCCAATCAAAGCCAGGGCGGGTCGGCTTTTTATCTGTACATCTAAGCAGATAAACACGAGTACACGATGCATTTGCGTTGTTTATAACAAAAAAATTGTCCATTTGTATTTCCAAAACTGCCGGCCAATTTTTGACAGGACTTTTGAAGGAAGGCAGCTGATGTAAACAAGTAACAGATAATATTGGCTTTTTTATACCGCGCTGACAAAGTCATAGACAACAACAGCTAGTGTGCAATAAATGTGGATAAAAATTATGAAAATATTATTATCTTATCATAATACAGATGCACGTACATATTCTCGATTGAAGCAATACGAGACTATTTCATTTAAAATATAATTCAGGAGTTGTGTAACATCTTTTATATAATTGATACTTGTTATATCGTAAATTTTAATTTCATTTCTTTCGTTGCAATAGATTACTAGTCATAAAATTAAATTTCATCACAATGCCTTTCTCTTTTTTAAAAAGACTGTCTTTTTTTAAAGAAGTATGCACTATATTATATTTTAAGTTGTTAGGCCAAGTAGTTTCCTTTTATTTTTCTAAAAACGTGGTATCCGTTTTTATAAATAGTTTGTACTAATAACAGTAACAATTAACTGTCATCGTTTGCTTAGAAATAATGATTACTGGATCAATTATAGGACCAATTCTATGAATAAAGTAACATCATGATTGTATGTTAAAATGATAATGTCGGCTCCTGAACTAGATATTTACGAGTTTCTTAAGTAGCCAACTTTCTACCAAATGTATAAAAAAACCTTGTTTTGAGCTATAACAATGCACAAAATAAATAATGACGTATAACTTTGCATAAAAAAAATATGTAAATTAACATCATCGTAAATTCTTTATATCGTTTGCATATTTCCTTTTTATATGTGACATATGATATTTATATTTCCTTATTTGTAAATAACTAACCGGTATACGAAAAATACGAGGTCTGCTTTCGTGAATATCCAACGTAAGAATAATTTGCCCAACAGCACTGGGATCTTTCTTGGCGGTAACGGGGGTCTACCCTTCATTTCATCCTGTAGCTGGAACAATTCCCTGTCACATCCATGTATCACTCAAACAATCACTTAACAAATAAGTTTTTTAAAATTATAAAAGCAAAGGTGCGCGCTCGAATGCGCTCGACTGACTGCGCACGCGCAAGCCGGCAAACCAAATCCACTGTTACGCAAACGCCTAGGGACACCTGTCACCAATGAGACCGCGATCGAGAAAGTGCATGATGTCACTATCTTAACAAGACCAACGTAAACTCTTTGTAATCATGTATCAATAGATAGTTTATCATCTCACTGTCAGCAGTTATTATACCAGATGTATAGTTCACTACAGATCGTATTGTTTGTGATATGTTTGACGTAACCCAGTTTTATTATTGATATTATTCAAGATGTTTTATATTTTTCAAGATTAGCGCATTTGATTTTCGATGCAATTTAAGCGTAATATTAATTTTTATGTACTTCATTTTCACTACAAAGATAAAAAATATGATTAGATAATTTTAACCCTTTTAGGGAACTCACTCTCTCTTCTGCAGTATTATTTTCTTATGCATACTAACTAATTGGTTTTTTGTTATATTTTTTTTCTTCTTTTTCTTTGTTCCTTTAGAAGCAAATAAAAAAACTTAGGGTTGCTTACATGGTTATTCATTGATACAAATTAGGCGGTGTTAACTAACACCATCTATTGCTTACTAGACAATACTTAACAACAGCGCGGAGTAACAAAGACGCTGCTCGAATGTCCTCGATTTAATATTAATCACGATTTTTTTTCATTCCATCCGTTTGCTTACGGTCCATCGACCGGCCAGATCACGATCTCAGCTGCCATTAGAATGCTCGTAACGTATCGAGAATACGCATACAATACATACAGACAAAGCGTATCGGAGTTGCTTCATATATTCATTTTCCTCCAATAGACCTCTATGGTCTCTTCCTATTAGTTATTGAGGATATATCTGATGATTCTTTCTGTGAATTTCAACGTTTACAACACACTAGCTTTTGTCCGCAAATTCTTCGAATTAAAAAAAAACTTAAGAAGCCTACGTGTGCCAAATTTCATTAAGATCCGTTGATCCGGTTTGGAGATACCTTCAAACAAACTTCCATCCATCCATCCATCCATCCATCTAAACTTTCGCATTTATAATATGATCGCAGATAGAATAATGAATATAAATTTAAACTTATTATATACTTAGGGACTATTAATTTTATTTAATAAAACCTTAGTAAAATTTTTGAATTAACTGTTTGATAATTATATTTTAAGTTAGCAATTAATTTTATTTTATTATTTAATTACATAGCGTTACTAATTAAGTTAGTTGCATATTTGAAAGTCAAAATATTATGACTCATCCTGTTTCATCTCTCAATGTTAATTAAATTATTAATTATAATAAATTTGGTTCTCAAGTGCCCGAATTATGCCACAAGCGTCAGCTACTCTCACTTTTATAATTCATAAAAAACTGAATTCAAATTTTTGTTGAAAAAAATGTTTCACCGTTTGTTTCATTTTCTAATTAAATTGTCAATTTAGCAGGTAAATGTTTTAGTAAAAACATAATATGTCAACATTTATAATTCTTTCGAATGACGAAATCATTTCCGCATCACTATTTTAGTTATATTTTAACGGCCTTCTTTAAGATGATAGAAATAAAAATAATAATAACATATGTTTTGTTTTTAAGCTTATATAACTTATAATTATGTGCTCATTGAGTTGGAAACAACACTTTTATTGTGTAGGTTACAAAATATAAAATGTACTGGCTGTGAAGTAAAAAACAAGGTATACCTATTAAGAACCATACAATCGGTAACATAAGTAAATGTTCTTGCAAATAACAAGATTGAATTTTAAAGAAAAAACTTAACATTTTACAAGTAAATATACAATACAAATATGGCGCTTGATATTCACCCAAATTCTTAAATAACGGCGCGACCTACAATCACTGACCGAAATTTGCGACACACTCGAGGAAACTACTTTTAAATATGTCCTCAAAGATGCTGAACCTTGAACTGAAAGTAAAACATTTGTTTAAGTCTAATTGAATGAGTTATAATATTATAAAAGATTAGCTCAACTTGGATTAAAATTGAGAAACTGAAGTTTACTCGTAACTTACCTGTATAGGCCAAGTCTCCTTCTTCATGTGGTATGGCAGCGGGGTCAAAAAAAAAGTACTCCAGGGGGCTACCAATCCCACTGGTATTGGAGAATCTCCCTCCGCACGTTTGCGCCAGAACTCCCGCTTGGAGGCGGGGGTAAGCGCGCGGACCCTGCGTGTTATGGAGGTGGGCACCCACGTGCTATCTGGGATATTTCGACGCACAAAAGTCTAGAACGACGTAGTCCATCAGTGTGTGTACTAACCCATCCTTGGCTGCATAGTAAAGTTGGCAAAGCATCTTTTTCTTTTTGTAATTTTTCTTTTTTTAATAGTAAAGAAAAAGCTGGAATAAGTTAGGAATTCAATTAGACTAGCCTTGACTACAAGGGTATTAGTAACAAAGTTATTAATGTTTATCTTTTAACAATTTATTTTCGTAAGTCATATGTCCAGTTATATTTGGCCGTGTACATTTAAATGGCACATACTGGTCTCGCAATTTTGTTTATTCAAGTTATTTGTATGCGCAAAGCAAACCGAGATATTCTAAATGCAATCCTTGTGAAATTGTAACGACACAGGCTCAGAAATTTTACGTTATATGAGTTTAATGGATGTTTGCTATCGAATTGAGATCATATTAATGTCTCTTGTTGTAGTTTTTACCTAAGTCTTAACTGATTTTCAAAAATGTGACTTCATTCGATTTGTATTTTTCCCTGGCGTTTCTTAGTGAATTTATCTCTATTATGTGATGTGTATTTATACGTTTACATCTCTAGTGTAGTCTGCTTGATGATCTTAAAGTCAAATACAACTTACCAAATACTTCAATGTCTTTCCTTTGTAATGAATGTAAAATGTTTGTATTGTATACCCAAAGTATTTGTTTAAAAATGATGAAAATAATTAACATACAATTAGTGGCTATGCAAATGTCATATATATGGGTTAGCCGTACATATATTTCAAAGAACGTTGATGTGGAAAATAAAAATTGTAACTCGTCTTCCCTTTGGAGTATATAAGTTACTTTTGCGTCTCGAAAATAAAATTTTACAATCAATGAGTTGCAGATTCGTTCATTTCCACGGTCAGTTAATTATACTGCACAAGTATGGTTACATCAATACGAGAATATATAGGTAGTATGCAATGTTAATGCAAAACTATAATTAGACTGCTTTGCGGTGAAGAGAAATATGAAAATTATTAGTATTTGGAATTATTGTAACAACTACTTTTATAATGGGTGTTTCCCGTTAGGTCGATTGAGTCCATAGAATCAAAAAAAAAATTCATATTTTCACACATGACCTCAACAACCATTGAACCTCGAGATTGTTTACCGTTCTCAAGTTCGATATACGACCGAGGTTATTTGTGCAAATATTGAAAATATATTATCATCATCAAATATTTTGCTATCTCAATTTTTTCAAAGATAAAGATAGAGATGAATATATATTTTCATAACATTATTTCTGCAGAAAACTTGGTGTTAATTAGAAACGAACATTTATCACAACGTGTGGCGGTCGTCGTATTTATTGTAATACCACACAACGGTAACGTCGCAACGCCGACCGCACCGCCCATGTGGCATTTCTCTTTGTTATAGATTCATATATCTAAATAGACATTATGTATTCCCTTGCAGATCCCTGCCTGTACATATTACGATTCGCATCGCAACTGCAGTTCGATGTGAAGCAGCATGACGTGAGCATGACAGCGTTGCGATTGGTGCAGAGGATGAAGAGGGACTCTATACATTCCGGTCGGCGACCATCGGGTATTTGTGGAGCGGGTAAGTATTTTACGAAATTCCCAGAAACTGCCACTTTAGGATGGGAGTCCCTAAGTGGAAATTTATTAGGGGAAATCTAAGGGTATCTTTGTTGGAAGGACGGTTTAAAATAATGTTCCATCGTATTATAATGAAATATAACGTTATTTCCAGCGTTACTAATAGCAGCCCGTCTTCATGACTTCTCAAGAACTCCAGCAGACGTAGTACGGATCGTAAAAGTGCACGAATCGACACTCAGAAAGCGACTACTAGAGTTTGGAGAGACGCCCTCTAGTGCCCTCACACTGGACGAGTTTATGACCGTTGACTTGGAAGAGGAACAAGATCCACCCGCGTTCAGAGCTGCAAGGAAAAAAGATAAGGAAAGACTACAAAAGGTATAGTTCTATAAGAACGTTTTCCGATGATACATACTTTGCTTTATAGGGAAGGTACGATGTAAATAAAATCTGTTGTGTTACAGTTAATGGAAGAAGAGGACGGCGAGAGGGAACTTACTGAGTTGCAGAAAGAGATAGAATTACAATTAGATAGAGACAATTCAAGAAGAAGGAAGGCTGCCACTGCCACCACAATATCACCAGTAAGCATCGGTACGGTATATCACAACTACACAACAAACAATGCCAGTGTAAAAGATATATTAGCGTACCTAAAGTTTCACTAATTAAATTCACTTTGTTTTTTTTTTAAAGAAAACGAGAATGACGATATGTTTTAATACAAATGTTTTGGCAGTGGAAATCTACAACAAAGGCATCTTTATTATTGATAAATACATTTTTCACACACACACATTTCAATATTCACGTCTTTTCATGGAACAAACGTAGATAGATAGAGATAGTTAAAGATATTAACTATTATTGATTTTTATGTAACCCATATTAAGATTCATAAAGAATTAAAGAAAAGTTAAATTAAAAATATATATATCTTTTTGTATCTCTCATTTCTAGCAATATTTACTTTCTTTATAAGCTTTAAAATAAGCATTTTTTCAGACGAAGTTTCAGCTGAGGATGTGGAAGCGTCCAGGTTCGCGGCGGAGGACACACTGGACTTGCTCGGCGAGCTTGCTCGTGAGACCGACGGCGCCACCGGCGACCGCACGCAGAGCAAGATTAGATTTGAAAAAGGACTCGGTAAATTCATATACCACAAAACTTTATTATTGACAAACTTCACTTTATCTCGAAATTTTCACGAAATAACGCGTTATGGCTAAACTCTTTTCTGTCTTTCTCTCTCCATCTCTATTGTTTACCGGTGCTCAAAATCGTTAAAATATATTTATCGAATACAGGTCCAGACTTAGCGGTGATCGGGTTAGGTCAACCAGAGGAAAAAGACAAATTCGTAAAGCCGGAACCCAAGTCCCAGTTCAGCAAAGATCTGCAGGCGGAGGAGTTGGAGCTGAGCGAGCGCGACGAGGAGTACGTCAGCTCCCTCATCATGAGTGAGGAGGAGGCGCGCCTTAAGACAAGGCTGTGGAATAATTTGAATGCTGGATATTTGAAGGAACAAAAAAGTAAGTCTACCTGGAGTTGGCACGTACACCAATAGAGTATTCTAGTTCTCGACGTGTCAAATCATATACCGATGCAAGTAATATTCGATATATGTACATATTTATTGTAGTTAAGATATCTGAGAAGATCTTTCTGAGTAGTTTCATAGAATTTATTTTAAGAACTCTGTCTTCAATAGTTATTGCTGTTGATTGTAATGTTAATATAAATGTATTGACAAATTTCTCAGTAAAAGAAGAAATACGAGCCAAAGAAAAGGAAGAAGGTAAGAAGAAGAAAGTCCGAGGATCTTATAAGAAGAAAGTAGCATTGAACGCAGCGACCGCGGGGGAGGCTATTGAGAAGATGTTGGCTGAAAAGAAGATGAGCTCTAAGATAAATTACGATATACTGAAAAGCCTCGATCAGCCGGGCTCCTTGGTTACTGCCAGCACCACTGTCCCCGCCTCGCCCACTGCGCCGGCCACGCCCACAGTCACAACTACACCCGCGAGGACTGTAATTTTAAGTAATGATGAGTAAGTAAAGATCTAAGATTTCATGAAAACTGTGAATGAATTATTTTTAGTTTTTAGAAACTGTTTTCTAAATGCTCTTTTGATGGCGTACTTGTTTAAAGGTCCAAGCTAGCGACGCCAAAGGAGACAGTTCCCCCGTCGCCTGTGCCTCGCAAGCGCAAGAAGAAGGACAAGGGTGCGGCCACGGCTGCCGCACCGCCCACGCCCAGCCCCAGGCCGACCCAGCCCACGCCCAGCCCCAAGCCCGCTCCGCCCACGCCCAAGCCCACAACCGAAACTGGTAACATTCTATTGTACTTTCTAATTGTATAAATCAATAATAAACTAAAATGCTGAAAACGCAATAAACATTTTTGCATTTAACAACATTTAACAACTAGTACCTGAGTGAGAGATGATCATATCTTTCTTCTCTTTCATGTAACGAAATAGAATAATTTGCTGCGTCCTTGATATTATTCTTCGATCATCTTCTTTGCACTTCTTAAACATATGAAATGTGTTATTTTTTTCAGAAATAGCGGACGATTACGATGAGGATCTAGAGCCGGAGGTGCCTGAGGTCAACAATGAGATGTCACTCGCCGCCATGTTGCAAAATGGCGACGACGATGATTATTACGGTTACGACGAATATTGAAATGTCAACCATCACTTTAATAGTTGTTGACAAAATAATTTTATTAAAAAAAAAACTTTTTAAAAACAACCGTTTACTATGTTCTTAATTAAAAGGACTAGCAATTTAAAAAAGACAAACTATTTGTCAAGACGATCCTAACGTGACCAATCTCGATGATGTTTCGTTTCATTGTGAAGTTCCTATGACCACCTTCCAGCTTGCATCATCAGATCATCACAATGTCATCATAATATTGCATTGTCACGCGATTTACACATGTATGTAAAATTTCAACTCAATGGGTAACCGAGGAGAGGGATCAAATTTAATTTCCAATGAACGACAAACATAGTGACAGGTGAAACTGTACACCAAAAATGTTTCATGTTAAATTAAACATAATTATTTTACTCCAATAGCCCACAGCTGGACTTTATTGTATGGAATACGGCAATGACGTGGTTCTCAAAATAGCAGAAACGATATTCCTAATGGAATACATTTGTGGAATTAAAAAGTGTATGTTTGATAAGTAAATTATAAGACACTAGCTTTTACCCGCGACTCCGTCCGCGCGGAATAAAAAATATAAAACGGGATAAAAACTATCCTATGTCCGTTTCCTGGTTCTAAGCTACCTGCCCATCAATTTTCAGTCAAATCGATTCAGCCGTTCTTGAGTTATAAATAGTGTAACTAACACGACTTTCTTTTATATATATAGATTAAAAACTGTATATTTGATATGTAAATTATAAGACATAAGCAATAATATTTTATCTGTAAGATAGAAGTTTAAAAAAAATGTACGTACTTTTTAATTGTGTGTAGCTGAATTGTAATGAATTTTTCTATTGTATTTAAATACATGTAAACTTATATTTGTATTAAAAAAAAACAATATTATTGAAGATAAGATATTGTGTTGTATGTGTATATTGTTTTTTTCTTTGAATTGTAAAAAGAAATGTTTTTTTTAATTAACTTTGTACGGCAGAAGACAAAATTTTAAATAGATAATATTCAATTTATTTGATGCACTTCAATAATACTATTAAGGTAAGTTATTTTTATTACTTCATTTGTTATATATATATATAAAAATAACAAACTATAATGTTCAAACTCATAGCTAATAAAGGTATTAGTTTTAAAATAAAAATCCATAGCGAAAAATTACAGTATTGGAACTGTTTTGTACTAAATATATACATTATTTTTTTATCGTATAGTAAAAAATCGATTAGTAAGCGATTTAATGATCTCGATTAGCTCTAAGTTTTGTTTTTAACTTTTTTTTAAGGCAATTAAATAATTTGAATGCATTGAATTCGTTTTGAATAAATTTTCACTTGTAAATGGCATCTTTACTCTGTATTTTATCTAAGTTTTTAATTCGTTTTGTAGATTTTATATTTTGTGTATCAAAAAGGCATTCTTTTTAATATAAGCAGTACTGTATTTTATTAAAATGAATATCCCTTGTTTTATTATACGTTTGAATTTTTTTTATCACTTTAACTTAACCTAACTAAAACTATAATTAAGTGTAGGGTCAAATTAAATTAAGTAGTGTTCAACGCACAAATCGTAAACATTATACAAGTAAGGCAAAGATTACGTATCGAGATAATAAACAATTTGTTAAAAAAATATCAAAATATTGACTGCAGAGTAACAAAAGTCCAAAACTAATCCAAGTAAATAAAGTCCAAGTCTAATTGTGCATAGCACAATTAGATTAAATATACTTAATTATTTTCTAGAAATAGCTTGATGATGAAATGACTAGAATAGACAAATGATGAAAATCATTTGTCTATTTGAATGATATGAAACCAATTACTTTGCACCCTCAAGCTAGGATTTATTAGATTCTTGATGACATGACATGATTTGACATGTAGTGATTGTATATGTATTCTTTAGATATTTAGTATACCATAAATGGTATACTAAATATCTAAAGGGGCTAAAGCCCTAGCATTACGACAGAGACAGACAGTAAAATTAGCCTTCTGTACAAAAAAATATATCCATTAAAATATCAAGACTTGGAACCTATATATCAATAGTTAATTTAAATACGTGTTCTTTGAAATAATAAACAAATATATAATGTACAACTATGCGCAAGCGCAACACGGCTTAAACTTGTCGCTACATGAACGCGCGACTTGCTTACGCGACCCCGCTACAGCGAGGTTCAGTTTCAGTGATACGTGTGAACTTGTATAAAAAGATCATATACAAACGTCCGTACACCATATTCAGTATTATGAGTACTAGTCATTGAAAAGTGAAAATTTAAGCATAGGCAGAGACTACACAAATTTTGTGTTTTAATAAAATTATGGGGTTTTTATGTCGTCCGCAAAAAAGAACCAAAATTGTGCGTACTAATGTTGTTATGACGTCCAAGATTCAAAATTATCTAAGATCAAAAAGTGGCCAAATTACCTTTCGAATGCGTTTTATACAATTGTTGAACGACTCAGCAATACTTATAATAAAACCGTAAGTATATAATTGAATTATTATTACCATCAATTGTTTTAAAATACATACTAATTCAAACCCATTTTATTTTCTTTTTTTTTGCGTAAAATATAAAACTACGGTCTTAATTTACAAATGTCCCATGATGAATTCTGAACTTGGTTTGTAACGTCTGCTTAATTAAAAACCTTTTTATTATCTTATTTTGAATTTCCCGCTTACGTGGTGCAGTTATGGTACGTGATGCAGGGTTGCTATAACAATTATTTTCCTTACACCCTTTGGCAGTGTTTCGGTTTGGATTGTTCTACAGAGTTTTAATACACTGGATATACGCATATTGATTTGTATGTATAGAAAACAGTTCTTTATGAAGCTTATAAATAAAAATAAATATGTTTAATTCACACATTTAATCTATTTATGTTATAATTTGTTTATGGAATTGAAAACTTAACTTCATTTGTCAATGTTGGCCAGCATGTTGAGTGAACTTGTCCATGTTGTTCTTGTCTATAGAATAATACCAACGCGAAGTTAGCTTAACTCAATGTAAAAACACGATTACATTTTAGTTTGTGTTTATGAATATGCGATTTGTTACACCTTAAGCTGTATATTAAATTTTTAGCTATCTTGTTTAAAAATCGTGCTATTTTCTAAATACGTGATTGAAATAAGTTTATGACGATCGTAATAATTCATGTATCTGAAAGTGAAGTGTAAATCCTCCGGGGATTGTGGAATAATGAAAAGCAGTGCATTTATCGCTTTGTAGCGATGTGTGAGTTCAGTAATTTGAATTGATAGTGATTTAATTTAATTCATGGTGTTTCAGAAAATATTAGTGTCATTTGCAAAGCATAGTTCGAATCATAGGGTCCATAAAGGAGCAGACGGATTCTATCATGGTCGTAAAACGGTGAGTTTTTTTACAACGTGTTTCTTGTATGTAAAGATTGTTAACATCATGAAACTCGTTTATCCAACTTTACTTACTCTAAAATACATTGTTTTCACTTTTTTTTGTAAATTATCGTTCTTCAATTCGTGACATTTGTTCATAGCGGCTCATTCATAATTTATTCAAAATGCTTTGTATGTTTAGCCTTGTTTGTTTACTTTGGCTAAACTACATCTTATATTCGTACACAGTTGAGTTTTTTCGATACTATTACATTTCTAGGCTAAATGTAATTTCTTTGTTTACCACAGTATCCATTGATTTACTAAATATCAAGTTTCTAGTCTATTGTTTTCGTTGACAAGGTTTAACTTTATAAAAACAATTACGTTTCTATGCGTCAAACTAGTGATTACTGTGGACGTCTATTATCCGTAGTATAACAAAAAGCATAGTTAATCTATATAAGCATATTATTACAGTTATTTATTAAACAAGTGGGCCAAAGGCCTTAATTGTTAAATTTTGTAGATAGATGGGAGGTTTAATTAACAATGAAATTAAAAACTTCTTTTAATTTTTAGTGATAATAATTTGTGTTTCATTCATTAACATTTTTAATCTATTTTAAATTCCGATCTCAGAATGGTCTCATCTACACATTTACACTCTGATAGAACATTTTATACTAACACCAATACAAAATACATAAATGTTTTATTGGGTTCAGCCATAGGAAGTTTACAATTATATTCAGGTGTAATACTCATCAGATAAAACAGAATCTTTCTAACTTCATGCATTGTAGTGTTTCATGGTAATGTTATGGAAAAAGTGATAGAGTCAGCAAATAAAATTGTTTGCACAAATAGGTTGATTGGTAGATAACACTGGTTGGTACTTCCGTGTGGCTGTGAAAGACAGGCTTGAACTGGAAGTTATTTTACATATTGTCTTAGGAGTGTGCACGCTGTCAGCTTAATTTTAGCCCTCTTCCTCATCCCACCATTTTCTTCTAAGGAAGTTTTGGAGGAAGAGGTGGATTTTGCATAAATCAGAGCAGAGAAGAGATCTTATTGCGCATGCTCTCCTGATGATTAACGCATCACACTAATCAGATTGTATGCGGAATTACTTCCACTTCACGTCTGTCTTCTGTGTGGTTGTGGTATTTCACCGGGTGAGCCGACTAATTCGTGCAACTTGTGTTGTTGCTGGCGTCTAGCACTGTAGAATCATATTTATATAATTGATATTTTAAATGTTTGCTGTGTTTTCGTTTTAATTATTTCTGCAATTACATACTCTAAACTAATCAGTGTACATACAGTTAACACTCATTTATAACTTTCCGGTTCGTCCCATCGGAGGTTCATTTTAAGGTTGAGGGTTCAATTGGCTTTGTTTGTGGTCGCGTTGCTTCTCACACTGACATCTTAGGTGTATATAATAATGTCTCCCTAAAGTTAAAACAATTTAAATAATATAATTCTAAAAGTATTCGTAGGGGGCCATATTCTTTGTTAAGATTTATGACAGGTACCTGACTTAAAAAGGGTAATGTTTTTCATGTGTATGTAATTATGTTTTTATCTATACAGGTTTCTATGTACTATGTGAATCCCATTTTGACCTTCTGTAGCCTAAACTGCATGAACAGAATTTGACGAGTTAAGTTTTAAGCGATTTCGTCTGAGGGGATTATTGATTTTTTAATTTCAACATTATTTTTTACTTATTCCTTATGAAGGTTGTTTTGTTTTTCATCATGTATAATTGTATAGGAAGCACGTGGAGTGTTAACATCCGCCGCGAACATATGGGCCACCTGCCGAAGTGGGGGGCGCGCACCTGCCCGACAGATGTTTCGCTCCCCATAGAAAAACTTTCGTAGGGGACCCGATCTTAGAACTTCTAAGGCTATTAACTCAAACAGACACGTGTCGTTTTTCGAGTCTATGTATTTTGAATATTGTGTATTAGTATTTTTTTTTATTAATATTAAAAACATAATTTGGTAGATGTTACTTGATTGTGTCTAATTTACTTTTTTACGATTACGACTTCGATTGTTTTAGTAATTTAATTAGTCGTAATAATTTTAGTAAATTGCAGTAAACTAGTAAATTTCGATGATGTATGGTATAAATATAATTGATTAGAGTTTGTATACTCTTTTAGCTGACTAAAAGAAATTAAAGCGGGTGCATGAAGCAGTAGCATTTCTTTGTTTAACGAGTTTAATTTCAACTGCCAGTGTTGCCAGCGCTGCGGCGACCCCGACCAATGAGTTTAATTAAATGTGCTAGCTTTGTTCGACAGTAGGTTTCAATGAAATATAAATGACGAATCAAGAGTCTCTTTTAGGGCATTCTACTGCCACTATTTACGTTCTTTAGTCATAACAATAAAAAGAGATGCGATAGGAAGTTTAAAGTATGTATTACCCAGCTTTGGACTTAGCAAGTAGACGCTGGGTACTATAAACAACTAAAAGTTTCTAATAAAACAAATGTATTAAATAAAGCGGCCTGTAATTCGTTAATCCTATTAGTTCCTCTATCAACCTCTAGGCACGCGCCACTACGTAACTCTTAACATGCAGGCTAACTCAATTCGCATGGAAGCAATCGAATTAAATTGCTCGATATAGTAAAAGGGTGCCTTGCGTAGGGATGTGTTCATTTAACGAATATTTTAATTTGTTTATAATGATGTTAATATTGTGTTTGTGAATTATTTTTGACCAAAATAATTGTGCCCACTGATTGGAATCTCAAACCTTAGTTACAGAAAATTTTAAAATTGTTTTTACTTCGCTGGCGCAGCGATTCAATTATAGGTCTCCGACACAAGAGAACGTTAACGCCGCTTTTCTTGTATCATCCCAATCGACTGCTTGGAGGTCGTGCAAGTACCTAGATGATAGTTTTTCAGCTACTCATAGTTCGTTCTCGATGTTTCAGTTAATCAAAAGTAGTTTTTAGTAAAAAATTATTGTTCGTAATTTTTTTCAAAAATTAGTTCAAGCCAGTAATGTTTTTGGATAAATCAAGTCATGTAAGTCAATCAACGGATATAGTATATCTTCTAAGAATCCATTGTCTTTGTCAAAATAAGTAAGAAAATAATTTTGTTAGCAAAATGTACAGGATATAGGATTTTCCGTTTTTATTGGATCAATGAACCGCAAATGCTTCATGTTCAAATGTCCAGAGTTCCTTCCTCTCAGATCATTAGTCGTGTGCGAAATGTACTTCACGACAGCTCGATTAACGTCACATTGTTTATACTTTTGTACAGCTCCTAATGAATAAAAAATAGATCAATTTTTTTTTTAATTTATGCTGGAAACCGTCATTTTAATATTTCCGAAACTGACTCTATATACTTAGTAGTATTTTTATTTTGTTTTTCTATCAAATGATCTTACAAATACGTAAAGTCAGGAACACTTGTAGCTGATTATATGTTATTCACGTTTGCCCTTTAAAACCTATGTGCAAGTTTGGCAGCCCTGTTTATTCGGGTGTTGGCATCGAGGTCGATGACCCTTCGTGGTTCAGTTCGGCCTTGTTCGGTGTACTTCGCACTTGGCCAAAATCTCCGAGGACGATACGTAGTTGTAAATCACGCCCAATAACGGCCACTTGATGCCTAGTATACCTGTTAAATCTTATCATGTTTGTGTTTAAATGTAAGTCGAATAAAGATTCCGTGATAAGTAGATGACGTCACTGAATTTGTTTACTAAGTTTATCGATCAGTTGGCTACGTGACTGTTGACACTGTTCTCTAGGCTGTGTATATTGTAGTTTAGTAATCAGAGTACAATCTACAGGCTTCGTGTTCGATTCCCAAGTGTCACGATGTTCAATTCTTCAATAGTCATAATTAAATCAACTTTTTTGGATCGGCATTTTTTTAATGAAAACGAAAGTTAATGTATACGTGTGTATAAATAATTAATTCGTAAAATATTTTATAATCAAACTATGTGTATACTTTTTATTTTTAAATTTAAAATAGATAAAAGTAATAAAAAATGTCCATGTCAGATAGTTTCGTTTTTGTTTCACAGAAATAATTGTTAGTGTTTCATCTTATCAAATTGGTTGTTTGGAAAACCCTACTAGTACGTAAAAAAATTCATCATTTGGGGTTTTTTTTTACTGTAAATAGGTACTTAACCCACTCAACCTATTATTTTTTGTTTTTGTAAAAATTAATGTTTTGGGTCTGGAGTCTTTTATTATACTATTATTTACTACATAATTAAATTATTTACTTCAATATAATATTTACAAATATTACATTTAAAGTTAACCTTAGTAAGATATAATAGGGGCAAGGTTGCGCCAACAATCTGCGCAGAAGCAGACACATCATTTTACTGCGCAACTCAACTTTATGCTATTAATATGCTTGTAACAATATTAAATCGTCATATTATGTTTGTCAATATTAATTTATACTCGTTGATTTGTACAAGCTATAAGTCGACTTATTTTATTTACAACTTTTACTTTATTTATAACACGCAAGTAATTAACGTAACGTAATTACGTTATACACTAAAGTTTCATGTAAATAGATAAATAATCTACTTAATCGTATGAGTTCCGTCGCCTTTACTGTAATTGTAAATCAACCATGGGGTGATTTAATTTTTTCTACGGCTTCCCTATTTAAGTATTTAAAAAATCAAAGGTACAACTTATATTAAGATGAGGTCTTCTGATTTTATGTAAGAACAGAGATTCCCAAACTTTTTTCTCGCAGACCCCTTAACAAAATTTTACTACTTTCGGTGAACTGCTGCTGTTAAATTACTTCTTTAACTTGTGAACTATATTGAATCCCCACTGGGTATTCCGCGGATCCCAGGGATTCCATCTAGACCACTTTGAGAGTCACTGGTGAAGATGTCTTCACAGCGTATATATTACCCATAATTTAGCCATGCGAGTTGCTTCGTTGAAAATGTCTCGTGAATTATATCAACGTTTAACTTACAAATTGTTATATTTCACACTAATCTAAAGTCTCATTTCAAATGATGTACAAAAAACGTTTCATTCTGTTAATAGCTACGTTTTCAGACTGTACGTTGATTCCGTCTTAATTTCCGGTTGTATGAAAAAATCGGAGCCGGCAACCATTGACTAAGTGCCGGCGAAATGTTCAATAAATGGAATGATCGAGATGGAGAGAGATGGTTGCCAGCTTTAATTATATTTCCATCTCTGTTTTTTTGTACTTTACATCTACGTAACAATAAGAATTCCAGTCATATGACATGCATTTAAATGAAACACGTATATTAGTTTAGTAATTTAAAATGTTTTTACTGATCTTTTTTTAATTCTTAAAAGTAAAACTCAAAATTGTCTTTTTTGTTTTCAAAATCGCTGTTCCGCGCCAAACAATAGCTAATGTCTCACCGTGGGTAATGTTTTACGTTCATGGCGTATGTAATAGTAATAACAATGTTTGGTTTTCTGAGTCGAGATTTTTGTATATGAAACTATAATTCATTCTATTTAGTTTAATATTATTAATTTAATATTCGATTTCGACCTTAAGCTTTAATATCACTTAAATTACCTCTCAGTATGATTAAAATTCGTGTAATCTAAGTGTGAATACAAGATAATTGATTTAATGTATATTTTTGACCCAGTTTTATGACATTCGATCAGTATTGTGTACTAAAGAGAATTGATATTTTGCATGTTGCAATAGCCATTTAAAGGTCAGTGAAAATCTACCTCAATTGGGTTAAATCGTGAGATCTGTATGTATCCGACATCAAATAGCAATATATACGGGCTGTAGAAAGTAACCGCGTGGATTCGAATACTGCTTGTAACGAGATCGTGACCGTGCGACCGGCGAAAGTGAACAAACACGAGGGGTTTGGGTTGGGAGGGGGGATTAAATTGCACTATTATATTATGTTGGATTGTTATTTGTGCGTCGTCCATTTCGTAATTAAATCAAGCATTCACACTAGGGCAGAACAGTAAGCAGAGCAGCAAACAGCACAGTACTGCTATTGTTTCAATGCACACAAGTGCCAAAACAGTACTTATCTGTCTCAACTCAAAGTTGTGTTGTATTGTCTATTACTCTGCCTCGCAATTCTGCCTTCGTATACAACTAGCATTGAGGTAAACGAACATTTACATTATACAATGACTCGCAAGCATTATGCTACATTTATCTATTGTTCCAGTGATGTGTATTACGAAATACAAAACCAGAAATAAAACATACAAAATCTCTAACCTGTTTATCTATTTATTTAGCTGTCATGTTAATACAAAGAAAACTTAACAATATGTTGGTCTAACTTTGTTGATGGTTCGCTGAGCCAAGTTTGGTTGGTACTAGTGATGCAACGGAAGTGTCTTACCGGAACCAGAAACGGAAACAGATGTCAAAAATAAATTTTAGCAGAAACGGAAACGGAAACGGATGCGGAAACAGAAGTGTAAATAATAAAAAAAAACATATTTATCGTTTTTCGTTTTTTATTTATTAAGGCATTGGATATCGGTGTCTTTTAGCCTTCAATATATGTATTTTTACTGTGCTGCAATAAGTAAAAATACGTTTTTTTTTTAATTTATTTTCAGGGAACAAAATCACACTATTTACAAATTAATGTTCGCCAAACCACTCGTGTTGACAAGCGACAAATATATTTCTTTATTAATACATTCACTGCTGACCACTCGGATCCGAGTGGGCAGAGCTGTTAGTAGCGGCGCCTCCTCCTCGGATCCGAGCGAGGGGCCCGTTCACTATGTATAGTCCGGTCGCGGAGCACGAAGAATTTCCTACATTGAACTCGCATTGCCTGTCTCTGTCACTCCCGCGTAAATACAATGAGTCTCGCTCGCACAGAAACAAAGGCCGCCGTCCTCAGGGATTGTAAATTGTAAAAATTTTATGGGCTCCGTTAAAAAGATTACCGAAAAGGAATTTTTATTATTAGATACTTGTCTAGATTTTTATTACTTGTATTATTAAATCTAAATAAATAATTTATATAATAATAATAACTATATATTATAAGTTGGTAAATTTTCTTTCTCCTTCAAATAATTCATGTAAACCGCACTAACGTTTGTAACCTCTGTCAGTAGGTAAAGAGGTCATTGTACGAAATTCTTCCTGCTCCGCGACCGGACTATAGTAGCCAGTAAGCCGCCGGCGTTTGAAGCGAGTCCATGTTGTATGTGTGTGTACGCGTTTATGTTTATGTGTGTGTGTATACGTGTGTGTATGTTTGGGTGTGTTTGAAATGTTACAAGATCTTGAACCGAGAAGATAAAAGCTGGTTTTGATTAGTATCCTTACATGTTTTACTCAATATTCTGGAATTTGATGAAAAACTTGACTTTGTCAAAATCTTGTAACATATTAGTACACAGAAATGCAATCGTGGAACAAATATCTACATATTAGTGAACTAAACCATTGCCATCCCTAGCGCTCGAAATGATGATCCCTAGCGCTCAAAATGATGATCCCTAGCGCTCAAATGCAAAAAACATTATTAATTTAACACTCCCAGATATACTAAATAAAAATTCACCATAAAAAGTTTTGGCTCCCAGCTGTTACCTTTTTTTATTTTGTAAACAGTGAATGTGTTAAGTATCAAAAACACCAAATCTAGATTAGAAAAATATATAATTATTAGGCACTTGACTTGCAATCTGCAGGGCCTGGGTTCGAATCCCGTTATGTACCAATGTGTTTTTCGATTTAGATATGTACATTTATCCGACGTTCCTACGGTGAAGGAAAACATAGTGATGCTGCCTGCACATATCTGAGAAAAAATTTAATGATATGTGTGAAGTCAACCCTCTCTGGGCCAGCGTGGTTGACTATGGCCTAGTCACCCCTAATTTGGGGTAGGCTCCGAGCCCCTTAGTGGGGAGGTATAGCGAGCTGATGATAATAATGATGATGATATATTACATGGTTATCACTTATTCAAAAGTACATTTAATAACTCGTAAGTATGAAATAGTCACATTTTGCCAATTGTCAAATTTTATATGGACAACAACTAGACAGTTTACTCCAGCAAGAGAAACTGATTGTTTCAAACAGCAGCAGAAAATATTACGCGCTTAAATTCACGAAAAAGTACGTAAACAAACAAATGCGACAAGTGCCGAAAGGCCGCGCACGGACTGCGCGTCTCGCGCCGCGCATTTGGATCTCTCAGCCGTCGTAAAGTTCCGTTTTATCTCCGTTATAAAAGTTGCGGAAACAGAAGCAGAAACGGATGTTGAAAAGCATGCGGAACTTCCGCACTTGCGGAAACGGAAACAGACATCCGTTGCATCACTAGTTGGTACTGTAGATTTCCCAACAGTAATGGATAGATGTAGAAAAATAATGACTTCGTTTTATAAATTTGGTCACGTTTTAAGATGATATCGCTTCAAGGCCTGTTACATAAAAAATTTACAACAGTTTAATAAAGGATTGATCGTGTCACATATTAAAACTAATAGTATTAACATATAAATTTCAGTTGATGTCCAACCAAAAGGCAGAAAGCAAGTTTAAAATAGATTTGCCATGTTATGATCCCTTTGGCTTTAACATGTGCTCTTGCACTGTGCTGCTAAATGTACTCTTATCAATTTTAACCGTAAATCACTTTGCAATATTTTAATAACTTATCGCCTCGCAATATATGAGTCAATAGAATTCTATCCGCGTAGGTCTGATTCTTAAACTTCCGTCGTCGGCGTCAGTGGACCGGACACGGGGTAGCCTTTTATCGTCGTCATGTGTTACGTCTTGCCGGCACTCGATACGAATGGTTGATTCACCTATCCGTAGTAATTCGTGGAACCAACGTTCGGGTAAAACGAGTTCGAGTCAATTCATATCGGTATCTTGTGAAGCGATCTCGGCGAAATTAAAATGTACCGGTAGACGGAGCCTAGACTGGGAACAACGATTAATTGCATTTAGGCACGCTAACTTTTACGAACACGGAATGGGATTTATGTAATTTAATAGTCTCTGGAATAATTTAAATCAGATAGAATAGAGATTAATTATTGATACAAGTAGACGCACTACTGTAGCATGAGGTTATAGGTTCCCAAACGGGAATGGTGCAGACCAGGAGTAGCCAACCAGTGGATCGCGACTTATAATTCAATCGATCAAAACAATGAAAAAAAATGTAAATACTTAAAACATTACGTAGTTATACCGTGAGATGCTCAGATGCAGTCACACTAATATAGTTATAAACGAAGAACAATTGTCAGTTTTATGAGCATATAAGTTTTCAGTTATATAAACAATTTAACCGAACCATGCACTTATGTAAGTTTTGCAATTGTTTATTTTATAAGATAGGAGAGGATGAGCGGATTTACAATTCGTGAAATATTATCATTTCTCATTCGATTTCACAGTTTCACACGGTGTTTTCCTCAAACGAACAAATCGTGTAAAGTTAAAATTTAATTAAGTCAGATTCGAGGTATTTTTTTTTTTACTTTTTCCTCTGACTATAATGACCCTATATCATATATCATAATACATCATTTGTAACACAAGCCCCGACATAAATGTGATCTCTGTTGAAAGATAAGGTTATTTCCAAAAGTAATAACAGATAGCCGTGGGCTAACTACGTTCGTGGTTGATCTTTATAACTATTTTAATGACGTATGGGTTATCTACAATCGTTGTTTTCTTGGTTTTCAGACTGTGGCTTAAGTTAAGCTTAGCGTTCCTTATAAGTTAATAGGATAGCTCATATCAACTCTCTAAATATGCGAACTACACCAAATAACTGTGCTAGTTAAAGAATTATTCACTACAATAATTAAGTAATTATTTATAAACCGAACTGTGATTCATTTTACATAGAACAAGTGATTTATAATGTTCAGAATAAATTAGGTATGTATTTGTTACACCGCAAGGGGTATAGTTCTTTGGTAATGATGATGAGGTAATGCTATACCTATGTTAGGATAGGTATACTCGGCTTGTTTCATACTAGAGGAATCTTGTTTCTGATTTGACAAAACGAGGTGAGGCAATTCATGTCGGGCATTGGCCACTTAAGGCCGAGCTGATATGAAGCTCGTATTGTGTGTTTAGAACTTAACCGACCTACTTACCCCTTTGTGGCCGGAGTGCATTTATAGCTGACGATAAGCTATCGGTATTACGATCGATATCGTGCTAAACAAACTGTTCCAATTGTGGCCACGAAAGTGCCATCAATCTTTCTTGTTTTGTTATAGTCACGATTGTTTAAATTTTATTACTAATTTACAAAATACTTTTTCTAATCGAATGTTTAACATTGCTGGGTCTAAAGAGCCAGACATGTCTCTTACGGAATTATTTTATACAACAAATGTCTTATTTAATCCTGTCTGTAACTTATTAAAGTCTGTAAAAGAATATGTATCAATGTCTACTTAATAAACTTAAATATTGAAGAACCTGGAGATCTATTATTCACGCGGCTATTAATTTTTTGACAAATTATGCTTTTGTCACGTGTTCTGTGCAATATTTTTAAAAGCGATTTGCTTTTTTGTTACACTTTTGACGTCTATTAAGGAAATGTTTCTCATTACCAGCGCACCTTTGAACCGGATTAAGTTTTTTGTAGGATTTTCCAATTAGAATTTAAACTTTTTTTTTTCATAACTTAATGACAAATTTTGTTTTCGTTTGTTTTATTGTAGCGATTTTAAAATGCGATAAAGGATTAGAGAGACAAGTTTTAACAAATGTAGCCAAGTACGGCAGAAGAAATTAGCTTTTAATATCAAAACTAATAAGCATAGGAGATATTGAAAATTTGAAGTACTGTAAAATACATTAGGTTGCAAGAAGTTGACCGCATGGTTTCAGTGAGCTTATGTAAGTGTCGGTGCATCGGCCTCAAACCGGTTTAGTCGCTTGTTCATAATTTACTCTGGTAATCTTGACCCACAGCTGTCCGCCACTATACACGTTTCCTTTCTCAGTTTTGACCGTAGATGTGAAGATTGGATTCTATCTCCGGAAATTGGTGGGTGTTCGTGGGCGGTATCATGAAATCTCGTTCTACTATTGTCTATTATCTTTTATCTTGTACCTTTTTTATTTGATAAAATTTTCGTAGGCCTTTTGAAATTAAATCACGTATGGAATTTTTTAGTAATATCACGATGTAATTGTTCTATACTGTTTTATATTTTACTCTCGAAATAAAGACAATTTTTATTAGAAACTAGCTGTCGCCCGCGATTCCGTCCTCTCGGAATTAAAAAAATATAGCCTATGTGTTCTTCCAGACTATGTTCTACATCTGTACCAAATTTCATCAACATCCGTTCAGCCTTTCCGGAGATACCTTCAAACAAACATCCATCCATCCATCTAAACATTCGCATTTATAATATTAGTATGACTGAGAACTAACGAGGTCTTCTTTTCCGCACCGCGTTTTGCTTTGAAGACGTTCATGGTGTTGATATCGGTTTCCCCTGTTTCATTTAACTCAAATTTCATTAAAGAATTGTCACATAGGAAGATAAAAATCATTAATTTTAATCAAATTAAGGCATAATCCACTATGGCATTTCGTTTATAATGAATTAAATTTATTGCGATGTGAACCCCGGTATCTGTACAATGCAGGAGTGGATTTATGACCACTGCCTAAGGGAGAAAACACAAGGGCGCAACCCCAAAGTACCTTTCTCACACAGACTAAAATGATTGCCTTTAATATTTTATTACTATTTATTTTTCTTTTCTTTATTATAATCAACTAGCTGTCGCCCGCGACTCCGTCCGCGCGGCATTAGAAAAGACACTTCATCAAGTTTCAGCCAAATTTCATCAAGGTCCGTTGAGCTGTTCCGGAGATACCTTTAAACAAACATCCATCAATGCATCCATTTAAACATTCGCATTTATAATATAAGTAAGATGTCAAATGGAGGAAAATATACCATTGATAAATAGCAATTGTTTTTAAATTTAAACTTACTATCGATCAAATTATGTGCAATCTTAAGGAACAAAACGACTTTATGAGTTGACGACGACGACTGTGGTTAGACTTTGCATGCACGGCAGAGGAGTACTTTTGTTTCTAATGTAGTAGTTTTGGAGTTAAACAGTAGCTTAATATTATGTTTAATTACTTTTCTTTATTTTGCAGTGCTGCGGACAGTGCGGACTCACCTATTCTGGAGGAGGCCGGTGAGAGCGGCTCCGAACAGAAGCCCAAGCCGCTTGTCAAATATGGCGAACTTGTTATACTCGGGTAAGTGGATTCTTCCATGGAGGGCTATCAAACTAAGACTCGAAACCTCGACACTGGCAGCTGAAAATAAAGTATAACTATCCTTGACTGTTAGCAATAAAATGACATCCACGTACTTGACACTTCTACTCTAACCTTAAGCCCTCGATTAAACATGTACACCGTCTAAACCCGAAGTGGTGGCAACCCTAGTTGTTAATGTTTAGTTTGTGAACATTAAAACAGTGGAATTATGATAGAACTGTTCCTAGAATATGATTCATCGTATGGTTATTCCCCATACACGTGTTTTATCCTAAAATTTTCGGTAAAAAGGAAAGATGTTTGGGTTTTTAAACATTTTCATTATATTATCTTGGTAAGCGGAAACCCCAACCAAGACCGTGGTAGGTAAAGTTAAAGATATTTTGATACGAATTAGGTAATTAAATTTTTTCGTGTTTTGTACATCTTACGCCATATATTTCCGTATTGCTAAGATTATTTATGACTGTGTGTGGATTTCCCTTGACCAATGAGTCAACGGTGATTGCATCTACCCTTGTTGGTTGCACCGTACACACGCAAATGTCAATTCTAATGACATGTATTCTATAGTCAATCAAACAAGGATACCTGCACCAGTGATGGAGGGCGCTGTTATCGTGGTTGGTACTGTTAGAATACATATAAAACCTACTTTATACATTGAAAATGACTAGAAATAAATAACATGACAGCTAAGTTAATTTAACAGCTATTGTAATAGCGTGTGACGGATTCCTTTATGATTATTTTCGAGACATAATGACATGACATTCTACAAAATTCCAGTCAATTTACAATGGGTAATAAACTGAATATAACTTTTGACGCTATGAAGTTTCCTAGCAGGTAGCGTTAGTACTATTATATATAATTTTTTCTGCACGTTTGTTGCTCATGTTCCTCAACACATGTCCCAAAACACATCTACCACTGCCACCTCATATGCGCTTGCATGTTAAAACTTGTACGGAGTGTGTCTGAATCATCAAACCGACTCTTTTGGACATGATTAGTCATGGTGTTTCTTATGTGTGTACAGTTAACTTCGATCGCGGTATTCAATTTACAGAAAATTGTATTGCTTCTGGCAAATAAATTACACTCTCACTTACAAATAAAAAATTGGGATGCTATAGATGCTTTGATAACATCATCTGCACTGACTATTGTACAGTGTGGAATGGGCTGTTGTAACGCTACATTTCCAAATATTTTTAGCCGACTTCGAAAAGAAGGAGGTTATCAATTCGACTGAATTTTTTTTTTATGTGTGTTACCGCGATACTCCGCCCCTGGTGGTCCGATTTTGATGAAAATTGTTTTATTAATTTTATAGCGTACAAGACAGTGAAACTATTATTGCTTCATTAATGGAACACCGTCAACAAAACTCACTGTACCTATACGTGTTAAAATTTTGCCGTTGTTGATTTAAAAGAAGTTAACGATTATCTTTATAAATGCAATGTTTATTTAATGCTCAGTGTATATAATAATTTTATGATATCCTGCGATACGTAAATTATTTTTCGTATTTAGGTAGTCAGAGTATTTAATCGCAGGTAACGTTTTTGTTACTTTCCTTTAATTATGTATTTACAATTTTAATAATATTTTCCAAAGAAATCTTTACCAATTAAGGTTACCCGGTTTAAGTGAATGAGATCACGGCGAATAATTTTTTTACTGCTGTAATATGATTAAAAGCCGGTTTTTGGTCTTGTAGCTTCAAAAATATTTATTGTTTGATGTGTATGAAGACTTGTGAAGCGTAATTTTTTTTTAAATTATTGTACGTGACGTGTGTGCGAAAAAAAGCTAGACGCTTTAGTGGTTCCCCTTAGTGTAGATTTAGTATAAGCAATCTAAACTAAGGGTGTTGTGACCGATTACCAATCTGAATACGGCAGTTAATTAGATACATGAATAACCTAGTTAGATTTAACTCGTTAGATCGTTTTTTATTCGTAACGTGCGATTTTCCTCCATCAATTAATCTATATTTCTAGAGGCCGATGTCATTGGACCCGATCAAGGTCACAAATGCGACCGGGTTAACGCACAAAGGCAAGCGTTATTGAGCATTCCTTCCACTTCTATGATTTTCGCATAACGATCTGCGCTATTACGTAGGCCACACACATTAGGTTTTGCATTACGTTTTAACCTTGCAAATAGAACTGACAGGCATAATCGAGTTTTATTTTATAGACTGAGACAGTTATCTAACACCGGGTCAGATAATTTTGTCAGTCTACAAGGCATAAGTCAAACTAAATTTTACAGCGTACTAGCGCCCCCTATCAATGTCAAAAAAGCTTCTCAAGATCCTTATTGTACTGTAGCTGTCTTGTCATGTCATGTCATGTTTGTCTGTTTTATATGATTTTCTATGTAACTTTACATGTTCTCTGACATAACTAACCGTGATAGGTTTCGTTGTAAATAGTAGTAATGTAATGTTGTAATACGTAAACACATAAAATGTTATCGGCCCTTGTAATAAAAGCTTTGAATAAATCATTCTAGATCGACAGATTGTTGGCGCGTGTAAATCCATTACGTGTTGTGTTGGCAATGAACGTCACCGTGATTGCAGTTGCACCTGACAACGACGTTGGTTGATCGTTGCGTGATCTTGAAATGAATCCAATATTATGCTCAGAATAACACATTAAATTAAAAATCAATAAAAACGACTGTACTCCGCTAAAAATAACTAATTGCATGACATTTCCCTTGTCAGAATCGCTTCAGTGGTTTAAACTACAGAAGTTCATAATGCAATTTATATAACCGCGAAGATACCTTAATCCCGTTCTAAATAAATATTGTGATTTTATTAACAAAAGGTCTACACATGACGTGTGACAATTTACGGTAAAGTTGGTAAATAACAAAGTTTTTTTTTTAAACTTACACATACAGATCAGCGCTGAGTGTTCCAGAGAGGAGCACCCAGCATACAAAGCTGAGGGAGGACCCTATCCGGTCAGCATTGCAACGTTAATTATAAATGTTTCTTTATGCTAGTGTAATTTTAATTTTATTCTGTTTTATGTATTTATAATTATTTTGTAATATGTTAGTTTTTTATTGCGTTGTAATGGTGGGAAGGATTAAATGTTATTTTATTTTATTTTTTTTATTTTTTATACATATTTTTTTAGCATTCGTTATCCATATTATTTCATTTAATATGAATGTTATATCTGAATAGTTAGTTGTATTTTATTATGCAATGTATAATCCACTTAATTTGATGAAATAAACCTTAATTTTTGTGTAAATATTCACATCACTTTTTATTCATTATATCAAATTGTTTGAACTCAAGATTTGATTTTAAGATCAAATGAGATACACTTTTGCATTAATCAGTTTACGGTTTACGCAAATAACTGCAAAATTATAACTAAGGCGCGTCTAAACGATTGTCCTAGATAGTCGGGGAGCGTGAATCTTTGTAATCATCACTGTTCGACCGTGGACCGTTATTTGACTCGTAAGTACTGGCTACTGGCGATTGCTCGCAACGGTATTGTAAAGGTCAAAATATTTCTTTTTTAAATTAACACGTTCAATGCCGCTACAATTTCCACTTATGATAGTGAACTCGGTGGCACTTAACGTGTTAATATCCTCTACTATATCGTAATCTAAGCATTGTGTATCGGAGAGATTCGCAAAAAATACAGTCGTAGTACGTAGATGGACTAACTTATCGTTTGTTTAAGCTGTTTATATAAGTATCTGTTTCCAGCGACTCCTTAATTAGAACCTTATCTGTTTTTCCAGAGTATGTTCTACATCTAGGCAAAATTTCATCGAAATCAGTTCAACCGTTTTAGATATATATGTAGTATATTATGCGGGTCGCACAGGACCGATCACTGTGGCGATCTTTGGGGGATGCCTATGCCCAGAAGTGGGCGTTACGAGGCTGAATGGATGGATGTAGTAACAAAGATTCAAACTTTCGCATTTGTAATATTTATATGATGGTACATATATTGTTCGTCGATGTTACGAGGCCATTGTTTTATTAATATGAATTGTTTCCCGTTTGTAAACAAATTTCACTTGCACCGTATTTAATAACAGAATGAAAGTTTTAAATACATTGCGAAGTTATATCGCCCGATGTTGAAAATTATCTTGGATTTTAATAGTAATCCATATCTTATTGCATAAATTAATTCTTAAAGCCCAAATCTTTTGGTATCCTCATTCATGTCTAGATTTTTGTATTCCTGTCTGTATTTTGAACATAGGCCTCTCCTATCGATTGGCACAATGCTTGGTCCGGTGCCGCCCGCATCCAGTGCACTCAGTAGCGGACGAACTCAGGCTCTAATGATTCCGTTACCAATCCGGTGATATAACCACACCACACAAGCACTTAAATAGGTTCAATTCTAATGCCTTTTAATTATGTATGTTTGTGTTCGAAGCCGGTTTTAAAGCAATTAAAAAAACAGTATTTGTATTACACGAGAACAGGTTAACATTTAACATGCTCTATTCATTAGGTGGCTTAAGGTTAACACTCATTACTAAACTCCTCGTCCACCTGGCACTGCCTCGACGTCGCTTATTGACGGGATGAAAGATATAAAATTAGCAATACGTTATTCTCACTTGCACGAGGGTGGACAAGGACTTGACCAATGCGCGTTAACCGTTACAGTGGTAAAGACATGAACACAAGTTTTGTATTAGCTTGAATTTGGGTTTTAACTGCCAAAATGGATGTTGTCATCACTCTTATTCTCTTTGAAGAAACAGAGACGGCAAAATTTTTTTGTATATATGTCTCAGTGGTTGTATTGAAAAAATTTCTAATGCAACGGTTAATAAATTCCTTTACAGCTTGCCCTTTTTTTTAAAGTTCTACCTGTCCAAATGGAGTATTACGTGTATGGCTGTCGTTATATTAGACGGAACTTGCATCTGCATGTTATTTAATAACAACCAATGGAGTAATTTATTTTTTATAGCGTGCCTTTAAGTGCATTCATTTCGCAACCGGTCTCATCGCCGTCTCACGTCAACGCAAAGGTCAAGATCTAGATATATCTAGTTATTTTAGTAATCTGATTAGTTTGTTTATAGGCAATGATTGTTTAAAAAGGTTGTCATTCCAAGCAAACGTTACTCTCTTTAGTCCAAAAGTTACATTTTGATAAGATTTGACTTCTTTTCAGTTTATAATTTTCAATATTCTCTAATTATTTTATATGTTTGCCAATATTAAGTATCTCTGTAGGAAATCGAGATGCATGGGTGTTTCCCGTTGGGCCGATCGGCTATCGATCAATTGGTCAATTGAATCTATAGAATCAGAGATATTTTTAATTCTATGAACTACTAAATCGGCACCATGGGAAATTCGGGAAACACCCAGATGGATGACCTTATCACTAGTCTATTTAGTTTCAAGTCTGCAGTCAATTTCATACGTTATCTTATTAGCTATTAAATATGACAGGAGTTGAGCAGACGATAAATTATAAAAAAAATTTTTTTGCGCTTCCTATTGAAGGTAGAAAGGATTATGCAATAAATCAGATTGTTTATCGCTCCTACTTCAATGACCACAGGTTTTTGTAAATAAATAAAAAAATAAAAGAAATAAGGAAAAATATATATTAAATTAAAAATAAGGAATGTATGTAAAAAACACTATTGTCATTTAGGATAAAAAAGTGCAAAAAAAAGGAGTACGGACCAAGAGTCTGTAGATGTCGTTTAAAATAATAAAAAATCAGATTGTTACTATGACCGTTAGGCTAGGTTTTGCAAGATAACAGTAATTAATTATATTTATTGCCATCGCTATACTTCGCTATCAAGGAAAGAGACCGCCAACCTTGTTCCTTAAGAGGCTTTAAGTACATTCTTGTTAGTGCGATGATTTCCGTGATTTTGTAACAAGTCTTTGTTTTACTAGACACGTAGCTCATCGGCAGCCTATAAGACATTATAGGTCTCAGAAACTAACGG
This sequence comes from Papilio machaon, assembly GCF_912999745.1. Taxonomy (NCBI): domain Eukaryota; kingdom Metazoa; phylum Arthropoda; class Insecta; order Lepidoptera; family Papilionidae; genus Papilio; species Papilio machaon. The sequence goes on from NC_060002.1 coordinate 4,982,837, forward strand.
TTAGTGCCGTTAGTTTCTGAGACCAAAATTTCTGCATAAAACATATCTTCATCCCTGTCATTATCTATGACAAAACAAAGATAACAATGTTTTTAAACGGGGATTTTAATCTTAGAAACCCACGGTAAGTGTACTTACACGTATTGGGTTCACAGTTCGACTTGTTTTCTAGTATTAATTTGAGGGATCGAAAATGTTTTTAATTACATAACTGTTGCCTTCACATAATAGTCAGAAAATATTCGAACTTTTTTGTTACAAAAAAAATACAGTCGAATGGATAACCTCCTTCTTTTTGAAGTCGGCTAAAAAGTTGTCACGTTTTTAATTAATTGCTTTTCATGTTTATTAGGTTTCTGTTTGGAATATTTTCACGACGTCTTGTACAAAACCGTTATTCTGAAAGTTATATATACTGAGCATAGAAATTCATAGAAGATTACCTTTTGTGACGTAAGAAGCTTATTATAAGATGGTATTAAATGCTTGAGTATTACAGTTACAAGTCGCTGGGTCTTTTGATGTACATATAATGAAAGGATTACGGGAATACGATCCAATGGCTAAAGGATAGATGGGTAGGTAGGTAAATGTAGTTTTTTTAGTATACGTACCTTTCAAAATGCAAAATTAAAAATATTGCATATTCAGTTACTGATTTGGAAAACTTATTTTCATGGTTCGTCTATTCTTTACTCAAATTCAAGGTATTTCTTTTTTGTTTACAAGTATTTTTCTAATTTTTTTAAAATATCGTATTGTCTTTTCAGCAGTGCCATTTTATCTCATAAAATATTTATAATGATTAATGTTATGTTCTTGAACGTTTCAATAATCCGCATTCACTTACATAATTGTTTGTTTTACTGTTTCTCTGTTACTATTGATCCGGTGCCCTTGAGGGTTGGCACACGGTCATGTTACGTTGTCGTAACGTTCACACTGCTCATTTTGTTACTTTTAATTTGACTTAAAAATCATTATGTTATCTGTATAATTTAGGCATAAAGTAACTAATAATTTCAATTTAAAAAATCACATTTTTAAATCTACTAGTTTTAGTAGATCTTATTTTCAAATCAATCTACGTCATGTATACTTATGACATAAGGTGCAGAAAAAATAACTCGTGTAAAAGACCCTTAAGAACGTTAAGCTCCCTTGAAGCCAGGCGCGTTATTGTAATAGATAGGTAATCCTATTACTTGCCTTACATACAGCCCGTTCTTAGAAAAGAACATCTTAAAGGCCATTCATCCTAGCTGTCCATACTTCAGTCGAATTTCGACAAAATATTGTTGTATTCTAGTTTATTAGTCTGTGTATATTCCTTTACTTTATTCCTATCTCTATACTATTAGATATAAAAACCGACTGAAATTTTACGAGTCGGTAATTTGGCCTCTGTCTTAATTTTACTTAAAACTTATGCTGAAAAAATTATGCGGATATTATCGACTCTTGAGACGATCTTCACAATTTCAGAATTTAAAATTCTCGACCCATTGTCATTTGAATCGCTATTTTCTTTTGGTATCCACTGCTCCTCGATTAAACTTTTATTGAAATCTTTCATTGGAAAAAAAGAGGCGTTGAAACGTTGGCGTGGTTTCAGCAGTGCACTCTGACCTTTGGATGAACGCCAAACTCATCTGCTACTGACTAGACGTTGGCATTCGACCTTTCGCACGATTGTAGCTATGTTATTTACTATTGTCCTTTTACGTAATATTTATGAATGGACATGTTTATTTATATGTTTGGCGCATTATAAAAATATGGTTGTCTCAAGTTATGATCGACCACAGTTTGATATAGAATATGGTTTGCTTCATAAATTAATGCATAAATTGATCGCAAAGAATAGTCCCCTGCCGCTGCCGCCCGCTGTTGACGTCATTTAGGGTAATCCTTTTTCTTATTTAATTAATAAATGCAACTTCAATGAAAATTACTTAACAAAATCAATACAAATAAAATGCCCCCTGCTGAGACTGATTTTTTTTATTTGACCTTCCATAAATTTCGCACATTGCTTCCTTATAATTAGATCGCGACTACATGCCTATACAGCCTCCCGCTGTTTGATTATAAAAAAGTTGGTCTATCGTAGAGTTTTCTATGACTTTCGTATTCTATGATTTTTTGTCTATTGTTTGTCTGTTTATTATAATTGGCCTGTCTTGTAATATTATTTCAATTTCAGCGTAGAAAACTTTGCACTTGTGAAAATATATTAAAACAGTCAAAACTTGATAACATATTCACTTTAAATTACGAAAATCTCTGTAGAAATTAAATTTAACAAGTCCAAAAAAGTTTTGACTCAAGAAAGTCAATTTATCTGTAAATTTTCACTGTCTTAACATAAAACTGATCATTATTTGTCGTCGTACTTGTTAACTGAATCTGTTGTCGTACTTGTTTACTGTTCGGCATTGTATAACGTTGGTACTTTATTCACTACGAAGCCATTTTATCATAAATTGGATTTCATTTATTATTGCTACTATATTTGCTAACGTTACGACAAAAATTATAGTGGTGTTATGCAGAATTTATAATAAAATATACCAAATTCTACTTTCTTATTATTTTTCTGGTGCAAGAAAGTAAACGAGTAACCAGTGTGTTTACAAGAGCTCGCAACAGCATTAATTTGCTGTTATATTAATGTCCCACATTAAATTAAAAAGGTTTTAGAGCTACCAACGCTCTGGGCAAGACTTCTGCGGCCCTCTTTTTACCATACACTGGAGTGGAGGGTTAAAAGGGTCAAGTGTGACTGTGAAATTCTCATACCTGTAGCGCCCCTTTCCGTCCAGCGCCCTGGACTCTACCCTTACGCCGGTACTGTAAGAACTAAACTGTATTATAACTTTCTGTTTACGGTGAAGGAAAACGTCATGATGCAGGCATATTTTTAGAGGTACGTGCGAAGTCAACCAATCCGCCCTCGATTAGCTTGGTTGACTAAGACCTGGTCACCTCTAATTTATGAAGGCTAGAGCCCCCTAGTTGGGAAGTTTATGAACTGACAACGCATCTTACGTTTACTTACTATTTGTACATGCTACGTTCAGTAAATTAATTTACTTCACTTTACACAACAAAGGTTGCAGTTGTTAAGCTTCACATGCACGATGCATCCACTTGATATTATCCAATTTCTTTCGCATTGTTGCCGTATTGCGCGTAATGCGCGTTCATTGCGTGAATAAGACGAGTAAAGAGCGACGGTATGTGGCTCGTACTAGCATTGCCACGTCTGTAAATCAATGCTGAGTAGTCAGTAATCTCACGGTACGATGAACGAAATTTATATAATTTATAATATATTTTTTAAAATCAAGTTTTTGTTAATGAACAACCACTGGAGGAAAGAACACATCAGTCAGCCTTATAAATATTGCATTGTTTTGTTTTTAAAATTAAAATAAATATGGTATGGTTCTGGCATTAGAAACCAAACGATGTAGAGGAGGACCTTGAAAATATATAAAAAGCTTTGTTTTGGCAAATGTTGTTTATCTCTGTCGTGGATTCCACGCGTTGTATCTATTCGTTTCGTTACATCACATCGCTACAATCCGCCATGGTTATTTCTCACGGAAGTTTAACCTTTCTCATAGTCTTTTGTGCAGCTAGTTGTTTTTTTTTGTTGTTAATTAAAAAAGGACAAAGTCTCGTTATCAACGTATTGTATGCAAATTGTACACGTACGATTGTCTTTATTGGTTTCTAATGACCTGAATATCAAGTGTTTTAACGTGTTGTATAGTCGTGTGCACAATTTTTTTTTAAATTAAAAAAAACGCGATTGATACTTTTAGGTTACTTATAATGCAAATACTATTCAGGAGTTCTTGTAGTTTTGATGAAAATTGGGCCCATAATAGGTCTCAAAACAACGTTTCACTATTGTCATTTTTCACTATTAAAATTTATATTGCTATAGTAATAAATTCCAATAAGCAACTCCACAATTCAATAACTGTTAATCTTAAAATTTAATTGAAGTTATTATAATTCTATGTATAATATTTTATAGCGCAATTTAATGCAATTAAATATCCTCTTTCTGTGCCCCCCCCCTCCTCCGTTTATTGAAAGTAGGCAACGCACCTGCAATTGCAGATGTCCATGGGCAGCGGTCGCTTCGCTGTTTCGACGAATTCAAGTGGCCGCTTACTCGTTTGCCATCTTATAACATAAACCATGATAGATTGGCCAGTTTGTAGATTTTATCATACTAAATCTACACTTAACGTCTCCCTCAGTATCAATTAATCTATATTGAGTATGGCAATTTTATACTAGGCTGTCTAACTGCAAAAAAGTGTTACGCATTTAGTCACTAGTACTATCGCGTTTAATCAAACTGTCTCACTCAGAGTCGTTAAGGGAATGGCTTTCGTCAACTAAGTGACTGATTAAGTATCCACTAAATGTCTCTGAATGCGGCAGTGACATAGATGTATATTTGCAGGTATAATGGTTACTTGCCTGCGGGCGAGCGCGGCCGGCGACGCAGCAAGTTTGTGCTGTATCGGCGGCCGGCAGCCAATGGTGTGCGTCGCTCCAAGCATTACGTGGTGAAGACGCCGCACAGCAGCAAGGCCATCCTCGACGCCAGCCAGCACTCCATCTCGTACACGCTCAGCCGAAGTCAGGCGGTCATTGTCGAATACACAGAAGACCCCGACACTGATATGTTTCAGGTAAGTCAAACCACACAATAATTAGTTGTACAAATCAGGATTACATATACTGTTTGTATGACCTGGTCCTACGTTGTGAGGCGATAACCGATGTGTCGGTTTCGCGTAGTAAGCGATTTCTACCATAGTTGACATCATTAGAAAAGAAAATCTGCTAAGCTCATAGTTATGACAACCCTTCGGTTGTCAGAACGTTTTCTTAACAACAATACACAATAAAAAATTGCGTTAATGTTCACATGAAATATTCTATTCGAAAGTAGTTATAATAATTTATTAATAAGATGAATTCAGACATTGTAATTTTATTAGCATGTTTATATTTGAGAAATTCTTTTGGTAAACTAACTTTGAAGTGCATTGTATAAATTCACGTGAAGCGTCATTTCGGCGAATCCCACATCCGCTTAGTCCCCTTCGAGTCGCATCCGTTGGTCAAATTTCATTACTTTCTTCAAGTATCCAAAGTATCTACAATATAATAAATATCTATTTAAAAAAACTTGCAGGTTTTATACTTTATTTAATGTATAGATTAATTTTATGAAATGCAAATGAATTGTATTTAATACAACACTCTGGTACGCATATCGGATTTCCTTAGCTTAGTGTAATTAACATTTCCTGCTTTATGTTAATAAAACCCGTAGCGACAAAGGCTATTGTAAACGGAACAGTTTTACTATATTACGCCTTCTATACACACACTTTTAATGCTTTGTGCTATTTTATTTTCTAGAAAAAGTAGTTTGTAAAGCATACATGTTTACAAATGCCACAATATTAGAGAAGAATTAATATTCTTTCATAATAGAAGATCGATATTTTAGCTTTGTATTTTTATACGAAAATAAAATGAAATAAAATAAAAAAAACTTAACAGGGATATAAGATAGTAGCCGATTCTCAGACATACTGAAGATACATTTAAAATTTCATAAAAATCAATAAGGCCGTTTCAGAGGAGTATGGTAACTAACATTATGACACAAGAATTTTATATATAAATGTACCTATTTACAAAATTATTGAAATATGAGTTGGTAAGAATATAAGTTTTCCTGAGTTTCCACTGTTTTTAATAAAAACTTATTTTTGACCTTTATTTTATATAAAATAATAGGCATGACATGTGTCAATACAAGTTATTCGGCACTAGAAAGCTACAATTAAAGAAGTGTTAAAGCAGCTAGGAATTTAATTTATGTGACGCGTAAAAACAAAAGTGTTAATTTAAATGCTACTAAACAGAATTAAACCTTTGTGAAAATAAACGCTTCAGCAATTTCATCATGTCATATTTGTCCACACGCTTGCAATGCAAACACTCGGTGTCAACTCGTCCGATAAGCGGTCCCAAGACGTCCTCGACAACGACAACACTACGCGCTTTCGAAACAACCACAGAAACATTGTTGTGATAAAGAAAACATTTCATAAGCGCACGTGTACGCTTTCACACCAAGTATCGTGATAAGGTTTTGTTCTTTAACAATACAAATTTTTATCTAAATTAGGTCTCTTGAAACTTCGGTTAACTTAAAGAACCTGTTAAAGTTATGTTATCTCTATCGAAATCGTACAAGTTGCTATCATTAAACATTCGAAGGCTTGTCAATTCGTAACAACCGTCCGTTCATAATTCTTTTAATACGATATCAGATCGTATTAATTGGGATTTGTTTGAATTGAGTTTTTATAAGTTAAACGTTGAATTCAACAATTTTCAAGCTCTACATACTGCCACATTGTATACATTTTTATTATTAACTAGAAGTATGCTTGCAACAAATTGCAAACAAGCGATGCGACGAGTTAATTTATTTTCAAGTCGTTTGGTGCGTGTTTACGCGGTGGCGGTATCTAATCGGCGCACATGGGTTACTGCCCCCCGGGGCGAGGACAATGCGTTGGTCCCGACAGCCGCACGCCGCACAACGACCCTTATCAATAACATCTTAGTGCCTGTTTCCACTGAACGACAAGCTGCGCGACTACGGCCGTGCCATTGGAGAGGAGACACGACTTAATTCAAAAGCAGCGGCGTGCTAGAGTCGCGCGTATGTTCCGCTAAATGAAAATTGAATATTTTATGTCGCACGTGTTTTGTCCCTTAATTTTTTTTATTGTTATCACTTGGTACATAATATGAAGAATACTTCAACAATGAACACAAAATCTTTGAGCACGAACATTGCAGGTAATATTATGGTGTATTTTGTAGTCAACCATCATCGTCCAAAAGATGTTTATTGCGGTTGGAATTAAGTACTTAAATTATATTTAGTGTCCAAATGTTTGCCGCTGGACTGTCGTTCAATTTGCAGCACGGGTCGTCGAACTATCGTATCCTGTCAGCCTGATCTGATATTGTCGTAAACATTGCTAGTAAATGCCTGATATGTTTGTTTCCTTTTGTTTTTCTTTAGGACAGCTTTAGTTTTCTGTAGCGTTTTTTTTTTGTAAATTGTCAAGAAAAGGCAAACAAAGTTAGTATAAAGTGACAATCGCTTCAATTAATAATCGCAACTATTTAGTCGCAAGAACAATGTGATTCAAATTCTATTAACCAAACAAGGTATTTCAGTGGTTAGAATATTCTCTGAATCGAGACATTCTAGATCATATTCCAAACTAGTCGAAATATTTGATTGGGAGTTACGTTACATGGACCATCGCAAAATATGATTGCAGTTTGATCGCTACTTTCATTTTTATTTATCAAGTATTAGACTAAGTATTTAATGGTTACTTAATCGGTACCTTAGTGTAGATTTGCAATGATGAAAGTACACTAAGAGACTCCCTTAATGATGAAATAACTTCGGCAATAATTTATACAGGATAATTTTTGCAGTAATTTATACAATTTGTACGCAGATGGTCGTTCAGTATTTGTATGTAGAAAACAACTATAAAGGTACACATACGCGCTCGTAAAACGCAGATACATTTTTTTACTGGCCGACGGACGCCGAAGTGCAGCAGCTGGTGTGTTCCGCAACTGTTTGAAATTATCCCGCTACAGATTGTGTTATTCAAAGTTTACGTTACTGAGCAGTTTACGTGATATGGCGCCATCGTAACTAGGAAGCAACTTTGCCGTGTAAAATTTTACAGATAGGCGCGTTAAAAAATTCAGTCCAGTGAAAAAGCTTCCGGGGAAACAAATGAAATATCTCGAACACAGAAACTGGTAAAATAAAAAGGAATGTTTCTTCGATGCTGTATAAATTTTGAATAATTTACAATATTAAAAACCAAATTTTAAAAGTTTCACTTTCTATTGATTTTAGTAAATCACAGACCGGAGTAATTGTTGGTACAGTCAGCTTCATAAATATAGTGGCAGTCAAGATATCCAAATATATAGGAACACCTAAAGTGCTCAATTATATAAGTACAACCAAAGTCATCAAATTAATTGAAGCATCCACTCTGCTCAAAAAGATCGAAGCGTTCACATCGTCATATATATGAGTACATTCAAAGTGCCCATAATTATAGTAACAGACAGAGCGTCAATAGTAACGAAGCATCGAAAGTATGCAAAAATATCGTAACATTTGACAAAATTGAACTCTATCTCTATTGACTTAAGATACACTTTGAAATATACTACATCTGTTAAAATCATTTGACGCTTTGTATCAACATAATAGGTTGTCCAATAAGTTCGTTCCAATTTTCAATAGGTAGCTTAGAATAGACCCGAATATATTACAATTATTGAAAACATATGACATGTTTACATAATACATCTTATATATATAAAAGAAAGTCGTGTTAGTTACACTGTTTATAACTCAAGATCGGTCGAACTGATTTAGCTGAAAATTGATGGGGAGGTAGCTTAGAATTAGGAGACGGACATAGGAACTTTTTATCTTGTGAGCATTTTTTTAATTCCGCGCGGACGAAGTCGCGGGTAAAAGCTAGTAAGTAACATCAAATTTTACTCTGTCACAATATGTGCTAGTTTCAGTGTTTTACTATTTTCGCCGCAGTACGTAAGTTTAGTGGTTCGAATTCCAGGCTTACAAGGTTTTTATTTTTCAATATTATCAATCATATATAGAGCTTGATTTTTTTAATGAAAAGGAGAAATCTGGTAATGTACTTAGAATATGTTTTTTACTTAACAAAAACAATTTATTTACTTAACAAACTATGCGCCTGGATTTCTAGCTTCTTGGAGGGTCGGAGCATCAAGGTCGTTGTCGACGGTGCGTGCTCTGACCCGAAACCAATCAACGCTGGTGTCCCACAGGGCTGTGTACTGTCGCCCACCTTGTTTCTTCTGCATATCAATGACATGCTGCAATTCAGCAACATTCATTGTTATGCAGACGATAGCACGTGTGACGCACTGTACACGGCCCGTGCCAATGTTTCTCGGGCTACTGCCGATGAGAACCGGACCAAACTTGTGTCTGAACTGGAGACCCTACTGGGTGAAGTTTCGGATTGGGGTCGACGAAATCTCGTTGAATTCAATCCCAAAAAGACACAAGTGTGCGCCATTACCGCTAAAAAACAACCCTTTGTCGTAAATCTTCGTTTTGAGGGCACTCCCCTGGTTGCCTCAGCCAGCATCGGTATTCTCGGCGTTGACATATCGAGTGACGTTCAGTTTCGTGGTCACTTGGAAGACAAGGCAAAGCTGGCCTCCAAAAAGCTGGGTGTGCTCAGTAGGGCGAAGCAGTATTTCCAGCCGGGCCACCGCCTACAACTGTACAAGGCGCAAGTTCGGCCCCACATGGAATACTGCTCGCACCTCTGGGCGGGAGCACCCCAATACCAGCTTCTTCCATTTGACCGCATACAACGGAGAGCGACTCGAATCGTCAACGACCGAGCTCTTACCGATCGGCTTGATACTCTGGCCTTGCGGAGGGACGTCAGTTCCCTCTGCATTTTTTATCGTTTATACCACGGGGAGTGTTCCGAAGAACTGTTTGGAACGATTCCTGCCGCCGAGTTTCGTCATCGGACGACCCGACAGACCGCCAGGTACCATCCATACCATCTGGACGGCTGGCATTCCACAACAGTGCGGTTCTCGCGAAATTTCTTGCCGCGCACGGCCGCGTTGTGGAATGGTCTGTCCTCGGCGGTATTTCCAAACCAGTACGACTTAGGGTCCTTCAAGAAGCGAGCGTATCACCATCTCAAAGGCCGGCAACGCATTTGCGACTCCTCTGGTATTGCAGATGTCCATGGGCGTCGATGAACACCTAGGTGTTCCCGCTGCTCGTTTGCCCCCTTCTCTTATATAAAAAAAAAAAAAAAACAATTTTAAATTTTTATTTTTGGGGTATTAAATATTTATATAAAATTAATAACGATTAGGTTCGGCCATCTCGGAATAAAGCGAGTGGGCGGAGAGTGTTTTCACTTGTCATTGCGGTCATTGAAATTGAATTCTACTCGTATTTCCATATCCTTGAAATACACTTTGAAAGTATACAACTTCTGTTAAATTAATTGACAATTTGTATCAAAATATTTTTCTCTTACTGTTAGGTATCTTCAGTCCGGTTGCAGTAGAATTTTTCAAGCATAGATTTATTACACGTATTCGATGTCGCCAGTGACATAGTCCGCGCGGAATTAAAAGACGAAACTTACAATAACAAACGTGAACAATAATATAGTAATAGTAACCAATAATTGTTGCGATAAAGTTCAATTTTATATAACGCTTTGATAATAAAATTAAAAACCTTAAAAAATGTAAAAATAAATATAGTTTGGGATTCGAATCACCAAAACTGCGTATAACAGCGAATAGTTAAGCCGTAAGGCCAAACTGGCATATATGGTGACATATTAAAATTTGATATTGCTTATCTATCTAGTATCTGTCATGCGGGACGTAAACTTGTAGTAAATAGCAAAAAAATGTTTTGATATAAAATGTCAAATGAATTTAACAGAAGTAGTATATTTCAAAGTGTATCTTAAGTCAATAGAGATAGAGTTCAATTTTGTCAAATGTTACGATATTTTTGCATACTTTCGATGCTTCGTTACTATTGGCGCTATGTCTGTAACTATAATTATGGGCACTTTGAATGTACTCATATATATGACGATGTGAACGCTTCGATCTTTTTGAGCAGGGTGGATGCTTCAATTAATTTGATGACTTTGGTTGTACTTATATAATTGATCACTTTAGGTGTTCCTATATATTTGGATATCTTGACTGCCACTATATTTATGAAGCTGACTGTACAACTTTCTCCATACTTCGAAACTGCAATTTATAGTTTCTGTAACGTAATCGCTCTCGCTATTTTATGATCTTTTAACATTAATGTCTATTTATCTTCTTATTGTTGGATCCTGCTTTTGTTGTATCAACGAAATTTTAAGGGAGTTTTCACATTCACAGTAATACATATTTTGGTCTCAGTTTTTTTTTTTGATACCCCATACGTCCTCTTTCCCTTCCCACCCTTTTATTATTAGGTAAGGATGGGAAGGTGAAGTGGATTTGGCAGGCGACGCATAGGAAATATCCTCTTTCTGTGCGTCCCCTTCTCCATTAATTAAAGGTAGGCAACGCATCTGTATTTGTGGATGTCTTTGAGCAACGATCGCCTCGCTATTTCGGCGAATTCGGGTGGCCGTTTGCTCGTTTGCCACCTTTTGATACATAAAAAAAAGAAAAAAACATGTTTGTATGCAAAGGTTTCGGTAGTGTAAACTCGCGCTAAATGACACAAAGACATGTTTGCTAGTAAGCAGGTAGTTAGCGTGCGTACTAGGAACGTGTTCGGACATGTTCACGACATGCATATATTCGTGTTTACATTGTCCGTAGAAACATAGATATGCAAACATAGTGCAGTCGTTCGCGGTCACTTCAGATGCGTAGCTACTGTGACGTCTAGGGCTGCCAACATTAATAACCAAGCTGAAACCCGTAGCTCGGATGTGGATCATGCAAATCCCAAAAATACCAAAGAGGTGGCATCCCTAGTGACAACTGACGTCGAACTGTTGTGTTATAAACATTACTTTGAAGTGCATTTAACTAGTTTACCTTAATCCAGGTATTGTTTACGCGGTATGTGGAAATGAAATCTTGTGTACTTGACAGATTAACCTGAAAGTAAAAATTTTCTGTAGCTAAAGAGATGAATCTCCCCACTGTATGATTTTTTATATTCATCTTCCAAAAACACATCGATGTGTTCCCTTTCGTATATTGGATATGTGCTATTGATACGTGTTCAAAATGAACGGATGGATAAAATAAATAAAATGTTAACATTTCCACTAACCGCTGTAAACAAGTGAAAACATGAAGAATTTATTGTTTTCATTGTTCGGTCGCAGAATTTACCCACATACGTTTATACTCTTCATTTGTAATCTGAAATTAAAGTCTGTATTAAAGTAATTAAAGTATTACTAGGAGTTTGACTGTGAGCTACCTTTTATATGTTTTGTTGTTTGATTTGCAACTTGTAGGTATCGACATATATATTGTAGTTTCATATTATGTTAGAAAATTATTTGATAATTTTTTTTCATGCAAATTTGCAACAAAGCTTTGAAACTTAAAAAAACTGTGTAATACTTTTGTTCGGTTATTTCAGCAAAAAAAAGATAAAAACACCAAAATAAAATGGCTTTGTGTATCTTTGGCAAACATCCAAGGCCATAGAAACTGTTCCACTTATAGTGGATTTGTATATATTACAAATTGCAAATGGAATATTATTTACATAAAATTGATAGTAATTGAGGCATAAGACTACACTACAAAATGTATAGAATCAAGTGTTTTGGAGAGTAGTTTATTTTTTAAATATTCAAGTTACATACTTCCTGTCACGTTCTATGCCCGTTAGTTAGGCGGATGCGCCGGTGTGCATGTTGCGCCGTTATTGAAGCCTCTGACGTCATATGCTGCGGTCCGCATGTCAACAAGGGTGATGTGTGACGTCATCTATATCTAGGGTTGTAATACATTAACAACTACCATAATTATGAACAACATATTCTTTTGAGACATGATCATGCCGCATTATATGTGATCCTTTTTGGTAAAATCCTAAGACTTAGTAGTAATTACATGTAACAAAACTCGTAATTCCTTTAATCCATACAATATTACAAATAATCTATGTTATTGCACTTACGTAACCTAATCCATTAGATACATTACATAATCTAGTTGTTAGGTTATCTTTAATGCTAATCCTAGGAACAATAGACTGTTTGTAATGTGGTAACCTTGATAAGTTGGTGGGGGGATGGCTAGACGGTGTGGTGAGGCCAAGGACGTCGCCTGGCCGACCGCCGCTCAACACCACCACAATCAATACCTACCTCTTCACTCTTACATCTGCATTGGAAAAAACCTGCAGTATTTTTATATTGTAAGATTCAAACTTTGTGGCGGCTCCTGATTATCTGCGAGGGCATATGCATATCTGATAACACTGCGCTTGGAAACCCCTTTACATCCCAAAGAACCCTAAAATTTTGTTCCGCGCTCCGTTCAAATTGCAAGCCGTTATCAATTTTGAATAGCACTATATCAGATGTGGGATTCAATATTGGAATTTTTGGTAGACATGTGAGTTCCCATCGAACTTAGGGAAATACTGAACTAGACGTGTATGTAATCTGTTTCGAGTATTCCATGTAGATTACATCTTCAACTTCCGTATCGTAGTATAACGATCAACGAGCACGAACACCAATCACGTCTCTCCATTACAATTTTATGGAAAACGAATTTGTATAGAGTCTGTTATTGCTGTGCGTTATGTAACCTTTATTACATGAACGAACCTCGCTTAAAGCTCGTATTACTTCAAAGTTATTACCGTGGAGATAACGTTAATATAGTTATGGAAAATTCGTATTTATGTACTTTGAATTATTGCTTTGATTGGAACACGTTCTAATCTGTTGTAAAATTGTAAACTTCTACGTTTAAATCCTTTCATTAAAACGTTTCTTGTTTTCTTATGATATGTTTATCTTCTAAATTAGTAAAAATCTGTCCGATGGCAATTTGTACTTAACATATTTTTTTTTTCATTTTGTTTTTTTCTGTCGAAACGAACAAATATATTGCCATTACTCTTATTCCCTTTAAAAGAACAGAGATAAGAATATATTTTTCCATAAATGGTTAAACTCACGGTTATGATACAAAAGTAGTACGCATTACCTAATATTAAAGACGTTTTACAACTGATGTATTTCCCGACGCTGTCTGCGTAAGCTTCGCCATTATCATTATCGCCTTCTATGGCATTCCATTCTACTCCATTCCCTTTAATCCTTAAATGCAGTATTTAAAATATGATTAACTTTGTTACCGAGGTAGTTTAAATTATATTTCGTATTTATTTGCATGAATGGAGAAAAAAATGTACATTTAAGGGTTAAGTTGTATCCAATGTTTTTATGTTTGTTCCCTATGCGTTCATATTTTGACGAACTGTTCGTAGGTGTTCTAAAGACTCCATATATTAGGTCCTTACATATGAAATTGGCGTTTTGTATGGGAGGAACAAAAAGTCGAATATTTTTTAATATAATATATTTAATTAATCAAAGTATGAACCATTATTTTCTATGCACTTTTGCCATCTCGTAGGTAGTTCATTGATCCCTTTACTAAAAAAACCAGTCGGACGGGAATCAATAAAATCTTTGAAGGCGATTTGGACTGCCCCATCGGAGTTGAATTTTTTCCCTTGCAAGAAGTTATCCAAATTTCGAAAAAAATGGTAATCTGTTGGAGCAAGGTCCGGGGAGTACGGAGGATGTCTTAGACTTTCCAATTGAAGCTCTTCTAATTTAGTAGCCGTCTGTTGCGCAGTGTGTGGTCTAGCGTTGTCGTGAAGTAGCAGTGGCGTGGAGCGATTGACCAGCCTAGGTTGTTTAGCCGCTAGCTATTCCATCATGGTTTGCAATTGCTGACAATAGACATCAGCCGTAATAGTCTGGCCAGATTTGAGAAAACTGTAATGAACAATACCGGCACTAGTCCACCAAACGCTTACAAGTAACTTTTTTGGGGTTAATTTTCGCTTGGGGCAGGATTTGGCTGGCTGGCCAGGATCCAATCATTGCGCTGAGCGCTTCCGATTATCGTAAAGAACCCATTTTTCATCACAGGTAATGATTCGGTTTAAAATACCTTCATTATTTTGCCGGTTTAGTAATGTAACGCAACAGTCGACGCGCGTTTGCCGGTTTGCTTCAGTCAATTCGTGAGGTACCCACCTTTCAAGCTTTTTAATCTTCCCAATTTGCTTCAAGTGAATTAAAACAGTTTTATCACTAACATCGCAGCCTGCAGCTAACTCGGACGTGGTTTGCGATGGATCCGCTTCCACAATAGCCTTCAACTCTTCATTATCAACTTGAGTCTCAGGCCGTCCACGGGGCTTGTTCTGCAGATCGAAATTTCCAGAACGAAAACGTTGGAACCAAAAACGAACTGTGTTTTCTTTTGCAACACGACCGCCATACACATTATTCACCCTTCGAGTCGTTTCCGCAGCACTAGTGCCACGACGGAACTCGTACTCGTAAATAATGCGATATTTTAAGTTTTCCATTTTGTAAAATGAGTGACACAAACAGAAAAAAACAGAAGAAAAAAAACAAATGAATGACGGTCATCGAACCACAAATACATGAGTCTATAGCTGTACAAATTTGAATTTGGAATTCCTTACCAAAGAGGAGAAATTCGTGATTAAAGTGGCCAGTACGAAAAACGCCAATTTCATATGTAAGGACCTAATATTATTTTAAGTTTATTTTTTAGAATTTTTTAATATTGACTATTGCATTGCAGCGCATGCCGTGTTAACCTGGTAATCTAAAAATCTAATTCCTAAATAATAAGTTGTAGGAATTATTGATTTTGCTTAAAATATTTGGCTGATGAAAAAGGTTAAATTCTAAAAATAAACGTCATAGAGAAGTAGGGACTGCGGTATTGGCGTTGACCCAATAATCTGAATTGGTGAAAGTACTTTCGAGGTTGAACGCTAAACGAGTTAGCCGAGCTTCTGCGCAATTACCCAGCCATACAGCGTCGCCGATCTTTGTAATACAATACTTGTTTAGAACTTAATTATAATGAACACCAGTATCGTACTAACGACTAAACTTTTGTCATTAAGGTGATAACTTTATCGGATTTTGACGAATTAAGTATATCGAGAATTAGACAGTGGTAGACGCTGGTAACATCATCTGTTGTACAAATGGGTCGGCTCGGCCTATGCAATACCATGACCTCACACAAGACATACCTCAAGTGGAAGCAATTCCGCCTAACGTCTGATGAGCGAGCGTGACGAAGTCCTAATTTGTCTTTCCCATCCCCACCTTTTCTTGTAAGGACAGGATGAGGAGAGTGGATTTAATGGAGGAGAGAACGCATAGGAAGGGAAAATATTATGTTTCTTTGCGTCCCCTCCTCCGTCATTTAAAGGTAGGCTTCTGGAATTTTCAATGTCTATGAGTAGCGCTTGTTTCCTTGCCCTCTTATAATATTAAAAAATATAAATGGACTTTGGAAAAATTAACAAAGAACGTTATGGATTTTAATCTAATGTAAGAAAAACCACGAGAATAGAAAATTGCAAGTTTCAGGTTTTGAATAAAAAGTTTAAAGTCTTAATATAATTTTATTTTGTACTTCATATTTGTATTAACACAATATCTTTGTCTTGGTGGATGACACAATGAGAGGTCACTATGTGCCACATATCGTCGATGTTAAGTGGATTTTGATAATAAAGTCTAACGATTTTAATGTTTTAAATATTAACTTGATATTTATCATTAATACAATTTCAAAACTTTGTTAGAATTCTAGTAATATATCTTGTATATGTACTATTTCTAAGTTTACTCAATAAAAATTAAGTTAAAATGAAAATTTATATTTTCCCTCGCTTATTTTTGCACGTTCCTTAACGTTGGGAGTATTTAGAGGATTTTGCACTTTTCAGTGAACCTCTTGAACCCAGTCTGCATTTGTATTAAGTTTTGAAATTGGATTTCATTTTAGTTTGTGCGTTATTTTTTGGTTTAGTTCAAATGCCAAAATTAAGTAAACAGGGGATCGTAACATTCTATACGTGTACCGACCATTACTAAAGTTGACTCTTTCAGTTATTTTTTTTGATAAATGTGTTGTAGAATAAATAAGACAATTGGAATGGGATAAAGAATGGATCATAGCTCGGCAATAAAACAGGGGTGTGAGGTGTCGGTTCATCGGACCTTGAAATTCTGAGGGAGATGTTTTATCGAGCTTGTTATTTGGGTGTCTAGACAGATAGTGTCTCGGAGCAAACGCACACATATTTGCTTACTTACACGGTTACACTGTTATTGCTTTTGTTATTTGTGTATATGTTGTTAATAATATTTACTATTTCCTGGATGTATGAATTTCAGTAATATTGATGCATTTTTACTAGTATATTGATGATGATTTAAATATCTTTCATACTAACTGCCGCCTGCGACTCCGTGTGCACGGAATTAAAAAATAAGTAACCTATGCGTTCTTCCAGACTGTGATATACCGTTAAACATACATCCATCCATCTAACCAAACATTCGCATTTACAATATTAGTAAGATTTTACTTTAATAAAGGTGAAATACGATGCCAGTATTTTGATGTGTTAAAATATTTAATATTCTTTTTTAATAAGGTTTATTCCAAATTTAGCCTAAATCCGCGTTAGAAATCTCTCATCGACGTTTGAAGCTCAGATCTGATTTAAAAGCGGTTATAAATAAACAGTATGTAACAATAAAGGCGTAGTAATAAGGAAGAACATTTATGAGCGAGTTATTTGTAGCCTTACATAGTTGTTGGGCAAAGCCGGCGTTTATAATTCCGTCATGGAGATTTATCAGCTGGAACTAAAGACAAATCAATTTCTCCTCACGACCAGCAAGAATTTTATCAGAGCCTTACATAAACGTTTACGTTTATAACGTGATTTATTGTTAAAACATTTTGGAATTAATCACAAAAATACTTTTTGAAGTTACTACCATATCATTGATTCTTGGATTTTAATTGTAGAATTGTGTAACGGAGGTTAAGTATACAATTTTCTTCTCTTATTCAACACTAGTTTTTACCCGCAACTCCGTCCGCGCGGAATAAAAAAAAAAAAAAAGAAAACGGGGTAAAAATGATCCTATGTCCGTTTCCTGGTTCTAAGCTACCTGCTCACCAATTTTCAGTCAAATCGATTCAGCCGTTCTTGAGTTATAAATAGTGTAACTAACACGACTTTCTTTTATATATATAGATTTAACATCTTTAACCTTTAAAAAAAAATTGATAATATAATTTTCTATTAGGTATGCATGTATATAATGTTTGTACATATAAATAGCATATGTTTTTGTATATTTACTAGCTGTGGCCTGCGACTTCGTCCGCTCGGTATTAAAAAAAAACTTTATTAGTAGCCTATGTGCTCTTCCAGACTATGCTATACATCCATGTCTATTTCATCAAGACGTTGAGCCGTTGCGGAGATACTTTCAAACAAACATCCATCCATCCATCCAAACATTCTAAGATTAGTAAGATTTCTATTGTATATACTTGATATTGTGATGTTGTGAATTATCATAGGATCATTAGATTTCATCATCATTATTGAATACTGTCTATAACTTTATTAATTTAACGTATATTTTATGTATTTTTGTTTGTAATACGTTGTTGGTTTTTCAATCTAATATATAAAATTCTCGTGTCACAGTTTTCGTTCCCGTACTCCTCCGAAACGGCTTGACCGA
Source organism: Papilio machaon (assembly GCF_912999745.1). Lineage (NCBI taxonomy): Eukaryota > Metazoa > Arthropoda > Insecta > Lepidoptera > Papilionidae > Papilio > Papilio machaon. Next base: position 5,001,397 of record NC_060002.1, read on the forward strand.
TTCTCATGAAATTTTGTGAGCATATTCAGTAGGTCTGAGAATCGGCCAACATCTATTTTTCATTTTGTTTTTTTTAACTGCGCGCGGACGGAGTCGCGGGCGACAGCTAGTATATGAATAAATGAAAATGAAATACACACAAGAATAGTTGTACATAAAACCATTTATTAACTTTATAATTAATTGTAAACAATTAGCATTCATATTAGAAATCAGTATTAGAAACTTATTCCTTATCAACTTGATGGAAAACGAGTCGACTATAGAGAAGTAAAATTAGTAAAGTGACAAAGAGGTCAAATGCATCTGTTACGTGTAACGGTTCGGCTAGTACAAGTCCCGCAGCGTGAATACATCATGATGATTGTACGCTCATCGGATTGTTGATAATTAAACGTCTTTTATGTTCCTTTTATAAATTACTAGCTTTTACACGCGACTCCGTCCGCGCGGAATAAAAAATAGAAAACGGGTTAAAAATTATCCTATGTCCGTTTCTAAGTTACCCCCCCCCCCCCCATCAATTTTCAGTCAAATCGATTCAGCCGTTCTTGAGTTATAAATAGTGTAACTAACACGACTTTCTTTTATATATATAGATTATTTGAAATTATTCATCTATGTATGTTAACGAGGTTGAAATGGATAGGCGTCTTATAATGTGAAGGCCCACCGCGTAAAACAGATTTTGTATTAATGTTTTGAATACCAACATAACAATGAATAATGAGTGCCAGCAAATAATTAAGATATATTCATTAGGATTCTTACCGAATGAAACAGAGTCAATAAACACCTGAAAATAAATATTTATTTGACCTTTGTAGGATCGTAAAATACTTCAGTATCCAAATGAGGGAAAGATTGACAAAAATATTTTGTCAGTAACAGATATTAAAGGTCTCAGCCATCGCAGTGACAGTAAGAAACGACATCGTAATGAGGCAATTCGGCGCCTCAGGGAACTACCTAAATTGGGTCGCATTCAGACATCGACGAGCGGTCATTTTGAATCTTTTTTTGTTATTACACGAATAAGAAAGTCTGGTGAGGGCTAGGGTGAACATTTAATGACTTGTGACATTCCTGCTTTGTTATTACTCGTGTGCAGAAGCTTTGCTGATGGCATCATGACGTCACGTTGATGGTCAGTAGAGTTGACAAAAAAGGTTACATAAATATTTGACGAAATATATTTATTATTATATATACTTTACATAACATCATAAAAAGTCATTGGTAAATATCATTTGCCCCATTAGAACAAAATAATATTACTTTTAACATTTCATCGCGCGATAGCTTTAAGATAATTGAAAAAATTATACATGAGAGTAATTGTGGTATTTGAAGAGTCTAGTAATGTAACACAACAAAATTAAAATCGTGATTTCCGAGCGTGACGTAAATTTAAAATTAAACCTTTAATTTCGCTTCGAAACATATGAATATGGAAACCCTACAATTCTTTATTGTCCTCCGCTGCCTTGGCCAGTCATTGTTAACACAATGATGGCCACGGGAATTGGGATATGCCATTAAGTTTTTCATTCTTGAAGCTGAGGAGTTATCCATTAGATAACAATTGACCATTTACCGTCCGCAGACAAGGACTTAAGTTTTTAGCGATGTGACCTTATTTCTGTTAGTTCTTTTGCCTTATACTCGATACAATGCATTATAGTACATGTGTTCATGAACTTCATTCAAAAACTAACGTGTGAATATTCACTTCACATTTTCCTTTCAAAACAATAATCAGACAGCGTTTAGTTCACAGGAATTTTAAAAAGGTGTTTGAATTTAATGAAGATTAAGTAGCGTGGCAATGAAATTTAAATTGTAAGTCGTAGATTTATGGAGTTATTGAATAGTAAAGTTACATTTTTTAAAGTACTAAAACGCATTTCTTATTACCCAATATGCACGTTAAGAACACCCCTGTGGATTTTTTGTTTATTCCGAATATAAAACTAAATTGAGGGACATTTTGTGTAGCACACTTAAGTAAATTGTCTCCAACTTACGCTTTAAATGTCTGGTTGCATTGTTCATATAATAGATTTTTTTATTACTTAGCACACATATACTTGAGTCGTAAAAGATGTCTTTTGACTTATTTTAAGTTTGCTTACAAAAATAAACACAATTTATCACCACTGCAGATTTCCAGGAAGGGTTCAAATCTCACGGGATTCGGACAAAGTTTGTACGTTTGTACTAACTCCTTTCTTCTTCGAAACAAGATTTTGACATGAAATATTGCAGTGTTTTTGTTATGTCTAATAGCAAAACACTACACAATGTAATCTCGATGAAAAGATATAACCAACAGACAACAGAAAAAAACAGAATAAGCCAAAAGAAAGAAAACCAGGAACATCATCATCCAAAGTTGTTTCGAAAAAATATTATGGCTTTAAAAGATGCTGGTTTGCATGTCATTTTTTATATTAGACATATTCACAGTGTAACTGTTCCGTTATTTATTAACATTAAATTTTTCCTTTGAGCATGATCAAACATCGGAGCAATGACCTCATTTTTGCTACATGTTCCACTTCTGAGTTAGCACCTAACCTCGGCTAACCTTGCCAAAAAACTCGTTAAGTAAACACAAACGAACTTTGCAGGGTCCGGATGTTAAACAGGTTAATGCCAAAATTTTCGCTATGTTTATTTGACAGTGTTTTTTTTCATTTGATTTTTTTATTTATTTTTTAAAAACACATCTCGACGCAGAACATTTGATGACATCGGTTTTAAATATCATAAAAATACTTAATAATTGAAAAGAAAATAATCTACAATCTTGTGCATTAATGGTTTTCTAAAACAACTGGTTTAAAATCACGGCAACACAAACGTCGTACTATAAGGGAATTCTTTGTTTCAAAGTCACCACATTGTTATTTAGATGATGAGCATTGTCTGCACGAGGTGAATGACCTCTTTCCTAGTCACTTATGTGCTTATATCGTGGGAATCTTGGATATGACAGCAAGTGATGTATATATTGAGATTGACGAGTCATTATCGATAAAAACTGGGTATTTACAGAATAAACTAACATTTCAACTGCACTTAACAGTTTGATATAAAAATACATTTTATCCTGTTACATTTCTCAAGATAGTTTTTTGGTATTTCCAATGAGCACAGGCCGCTTTATTAAAAAAAATAAGTAGATAAGTTGTTAGAGAAAAATAGATCTAGTTGTTGTATCATTAAAAAAAAAATTAAAAGTTAAAAATGAGCTAAATAAATTCTAAATTTAGTAGTACAAACATATGCAAGTGTCGGTGTAAGACGATCTTTAATTACACTTAATCAACAAGGATTATTGACCCTTTGTGTCATCTTTAGCGCGCTGCTTTCGTTTGTATGTATTTTATGCACAGTTAAAACATTTTTTTTTTTCATTTAAAGGGCATCAAAATCAAATCCTGAGTCGAAACAATTCAATTTCTTTCCATACTTTCACAATTTTCTTTTCACGTTGAAATGTCCTATTTTGAAAGCGAAAAATACCTAACAAAAAATAAATAGTCTAGTAAAATATGTTTGCGTAAATATTAATGTTAAATTGAAGTTATAAAATTCATTTGAAAATAGTGTAAAATATAACATAATCCATTTTGCAGGTAAATCATTAAATAAAGTGGGAGAGACTATTTGACATATGAAAATCAATTCTTTGACCGAACAGAATCATGTTCCCGATAATCGGAATAAATCAGAATGTACCCGGCGGCGGCGGTGATACCCGCAAGGTATCACGTAAGCCATTTTGTACTCTGACGGACGATTATATTGACAAAGAGATACGAGACAACTTTAACATGTTGCATTTTAAAAAATGCAAAGCACCCGCCACCGATATTTTTACCACTTTTAAATACATAATTCAATATTAAAACTTTTATTCTCGTTTCTTTGCTGTTGTTGGATATATCTACTGTTATGTACCTAATTTTCTAGAGTAATTTCATTAATGTTTATGTCCTCCATATTATGATATTATTTTTTTAAGTCAAGAGATGCGCCTCTTTACATCGTTAGATGAACTGATTGATGTTTCTATATTCGACTTATTTATAACGGCCTTCACAATTGAAACAGCAGTGCACGGCTATCGTGAGGCTAAACCAAATATAAAGGATGTCCCATTTACAGATGACCGGTTGCGTGGGCCAAATGCATTGTGTGCAGGCTGCACGCGAACTCTGATATCATACTGTATACGAAATATTTATGTACACTGTTTCCTCTGCTCTAATTTGTACACGACTGTTAAGGAAAAAATATAGAAACATTTGTAATAAAACTCTTTTGGCACTCCTATTAGTTTTAACAATGGTGTGAATGGTGTAAATACATATTGGTATGTGTTGATGTTATTTATTAGGATTAGGCGTATATGCTATTCATTAGACCATTTATTCAGCAACTTATATATTTACTTACTGTCCACTATTCATTGTGCTTCCTTGTTATAAAATTATCTGTGACTTTTACACATACGCGATTGTGGCGCCCTGAATTTCATTAGCAGTAAATAATTATAATAAATATCAACCGAAAGAAGGTAAACTCTGGCAAATTAAAATACTCCGTCTGAAGCTTCTAAAGGTTACGTTCGTGAGACCTCATTCTATGTACACTAGTTTTTTTAAACGATTATAAAACATTTATTTCTCTAACTTATATAGAAACGGCTAAAACACTCACGTATATATATCCGGTGTCGTCACCGACTAGTTTCGAGCCCTACGGGGGCTCTTCATCAGGGTGAGTGGGATTCCTCAAGACGCGCCCTAAGAGCGCAGGCGCGCAGTGAGCGACGGGCCGCGTCCGCGAAATAATACCAATCCCACTCACCCTGATGAAGAGCCCCCGTAGGGCTCGAAACTAGTCGGTGACGACACCGGATATATATACGTGAGTGTTTTAGCCGTTTCTATATAAGTTATTTATTTCTCAATGCACATACAAAATTTGTTTACGATATCGGATACATTATTACATTAAACTACCATAACGATTGAGCATAGATTATAATAAATTGGGTTTACGAATGGACATGAATAAGAATCTTATACCAATGTACATTCAAAGAATTAAATTCGCTACCCATTCAATTTCTACTATTTCTTAGAATATCGTACAGCAAGCTGTCACACTGTAAGAGCTTTAATTTAATACCTGGTTTACGTTATACCAATACAGTAAGACAGTAGCGCTAAAATCAGCGCTGGCAGAAACTTACATTATGTACACACTAATTGACGCGCTACTGTCGTATTGTACTAGCATTAAGTAAACCAGGCATATCAATTATGTATGATGCTATGGTTATCTTTCGACCTAATTGCATTGTGAGCGTCAAATGTCATTCATTGAGATGGGTAGGAAATAAATGTCTCCAACTGTATGTCATTTTAACCTTTTCAATTTCCCCCGTATTCGCAGTCCCGTTTGAAATGTTCCCCGGAGAGGAAGACGTGTGACAATGTTGGCGTGGTGACAGAAATGTCTCCGCACAATATCCCCGCATACATTGTCATGACTCCCTATTCAAGTTACATTTATAATTGAAAATCTTAAATGCTTTGTTCGTTCTCAATGCAAGCAAGTATTTAGTAGGATTACTCTTTATCGAAGTTATTTCCGTTTTAGAATAACTCAAAGATGGGAGCAAGTTGCTATTTAATATAGGAATAGTAAATATAATAATGCTGTGTAATTGGGTGTACCATCTTTCAACTCCCACTTAAGGTTAAAGGGATTGCGACCAAGGTAAAGGTCCCAAGTATATATAACATTCGTCGTATTTTTAAATATCTAGGTTAAATTCCTATGAGGATTACTACCTCTGACTACTGAATACTATAATTAAATTAACTGAATGTGTTATGCATACTTAAGCTAAATACACTTTTACACTCGTGTCAGTTTAGTTATTAGATCATTATTAAATATTTAATACGATTTTTTTGTAAGACATAATCACGCCTACTCAGGTCGATGTCATTTGTGTCTATATTCGATATATAACACATCCTAAAATACGTTTGTAAGTTTGCATATTAATAAACTAGCTGTCCCCCGCGACTACTTCTAAGCTTATTGAAAAAAAACTTAGTAGCCTATGTGTCTTCCAGATTATGCTCTACATTTATATGTCAACGGTATTTGGATGTACCTTCAAACAAACATCGATCCATCTAAACATTCGCATTTATATTATTAGTAGCACATAGAGTTGGATTATAATATGGGATAATAGATTTGCATGGGATGTCTTCTTGTCTATACGTTTTTACAGTTATTCGTCAACGCAGTGTTAAGCCAAGAAATTTTCGTTTATGTTTTTAAACAATTAATTCGGCCTTGCTACTGTTTAATTTTACCTTGAAATTTGTTTTTTTTTCACGCTTTACGTCGATTTTACATTCATCGCAAGTCGTTTATAATAAAAAAACATTAATTTTAGTAAACGAAATCATATACACCAACTAGTCAAATAACATTTGGAACAGATTCAACTGCCTCGCTATTATGTCGCCTACGCTCCGCCAACTGTCGGTTGTAGGGTAACCACAAATCATTAAACAAATATATAAATTTTAGCCTAATTTTTTTTAAGCATCTAATATAGAATTGTCTGACAAATGCAAATTTATAGCAAGTACACTTTGGCTATTTTATTAACATTTGTAAAATGTGTAACTCTGTATCATGTGGGATAAACAATTAACGTTGCAAAAACCCAAGTTTACGAGATATTAAAAATACCATAAATATGTTTTTTTTTTATTTGCTAGTCCCTCTGTTATTGCATAAAAGGAGTCCCTTACATACCATCTAGTCTAAACATTTTATCCTTTTTTTGTTTATAATATGGTAACCCTATTGGAAAGAAGCCTATCGACCGTGTTAAACTATACTGGCGCAGATCATGGCTACGTACGCTGAAGACACAGGGCGTTGAGCTCATTAGTGTATATGAAACCAGAGATAAAAAATTTGAATATCTCGTATGTGCCAACTTATACACATCTCCAATTCAAACTTTACAACTGTATCAAATGCTTTTCACAATATTTTTAAACAAAATCACATTTTACACAAACTTTAAAAAGTATGCAAATTATGAAAGTGCAAAATTCATAACTGTACCGCTTTTTTGTCACATGTCCCTTCTATATAGTTGTAATACCTACTATAGTTTTCTTTTGTAGTTTTTTTCTTATATCTCTTCATTTTCTTGTACTAATTCATCGACCATTTTGCTTCAAAATTATATGAATTTAAGATAAAATAGGTAAATATCATTAGGCTCGTCAATATGGCTTGGCGTCGTGTTGTATACCTTTATTTGACGTCCCCCCACCCTTTGTAATATTTTTTCATAGCCTAATACTTTGTTCTCTCTTCCCGGTGAGAATTCATTTATGTATTATTAAATAAACTGTAGGAAAGGTGAAAATGAGGCGTGCTCTCCCCCGTGACGTTGTTTATATTTAAATTAACTAAGGGTGTTATAAATTATTCCTGTGTATGGAATTAAGGCAGGATTATGTTACACGCGATTTTCGCGTTTCAACGCCAAGTACCTAATTACATGAGTTTTTCTTTACGCACAATGATACTAAAAAAGCGAGCTATTTTGTGATTATTTTTGTTTTATTAAAATTATATTGATACAAAAAGAAATTAAGTATGACGGAGCTGATATAGTGTTTTAATTTATATAATGTTATTTGTAACAAGTAATGAATATTTTTGTTGTTTTAATTTTCTTGTAAATATCGCGTTTAAATAAGCAATGTGTAAAAACTATTATTTATCACTAGAGGAACTCGAAACATTTTCTATGCTATATGTATATTAAAATAGAAATTACTGAATTAGTGAAAACATAAATCTTTTTCGTTTTTTGGTTTTAAATTGTTATCTATTTTTTTAAAGAAAAAATAAATATTTAAGTACAGTGTTGTCAATCGACTGATTAGAGTGGTGTCACACTATCTCGTTTTTCCTGTTGTTCATCGAGTGCATATCACATTACCTGTTGAATGGATGACGACTTTACGAAAACGTCAGTTTTCACTGTCAATAAACTGTAACACCTGTACAGAAACATATTGCTATCACTGTTTATTCATAGAGAATGAAAGGGATGACGATATCTTTATATACAAACGTATCATCAGTGGAAACCCACCACGCTAGCAATAAAGTAACGACGCACATTCTGCAGCGTAAATACTTCTTGACATATGAATATTAACATTAAATATTTAATAACATGATGACGCATTTAAAAGCAAAATTATCGAAATCAACAACATTTATTTTTCCAATAGAAATATTGCAAAAAAATATGTTTTAATGCTATAAACTAGAATGAGAATACGGAATACATGCCATTATCTATTTTTAGGAGAACGTTTATCATTCGAATGTATCTATTGTTCACATTTGTAAGTTATTTTATAGTGATTGGTATATTATCTTGAACTTGCGCCCGCATTTACGTACGCGCAGAATTGAAAAAAAAAAAACGAAATAAGAAGCCTGTGTGTTCTTCCAGACTATGTAATAGATCTGTACCAATTTTCATCCATCCATCAACAAACATCCATCCATCCATCTAAACATTCGCATTTATAATATTAGGAATATTTTATAACTTAAATGTATTAGTAAGTAGTGTAATGCAGTACAGTTTTTAACTTGAATAAGTAGGTACAAGTTTTTTTTTTAATGTTAACTGATATTTTAACAAAGCCATATACAAATTTCGTATACCGTATCTATTTGTATTTTTTTTATATATTCAAAGCAGTTGTAAGTTGATCTCGCTATATGTTACGGGACGTTGCCCGCATGTTCGCCAACAAAAGAATGTTAAGACCAATGGTAGCTCAACCAGAACTGGTCTCGGCACAAGGAAGTTGGGCTGTTAACTGTGCTCTTAAAAATTTCCGAGGATTCAGTCATTCAAACTCCAAAATGGCTTGTATGTTTTTATAAGAGTTTAAATTATAAAAATGGACAATGCAGGTATATGTAGGGTTACCATGGCTTAATACGACAACGGACAATTTGCATTTGTATTGGTAAAGGAAACGATTATTCATTTTTATTTATAACAATAGGATAAAATAGGAAGTAATAGAAAATAGCGTTTTATAGATCTTTGTAAGAAATTCACTAATATAACTTGTGCATTATAAGTGCATAATATTTACTCAAAATTTTTATATTGTCCACCCAAATTATGGTAACCATGGTCGAATAATATGGTGCAGACGCGCCACCGATCACGTATTCATAAAAGTGGAACCGAGTTGAATAGGAAAGGGAAGAGCAAGCACTAACCGCCTCTATTGTTACAAATCTAAAAATTTATCTTTTTAAATCAAGATGATATGGAGGCGAAAAGGTATTTTGATATTTTTTCCTCATAACCCTTTCTGCACTCTTTTATGTTTCTGTTTTCAGTATTAGAAATGCCAAAGACAGATATATAAAATATTTGTTAAATACTTTAAAAAGTTTTCGATAACTATAATTAGCAATAGTTTTTCATTCGGGTTCTCTTTTGCAATTGTGGCCTATAGTCTTCGTCTCTGCGGTCGGGTGTCGGTTTCAGAAGGTTCATTATGCGGCTATGGCCACCTAATACCGTCTACTGTTACGTAGGATTATTGTTCTTGTGTTACTCTTCGCATTTCTATTTCTTAAACCACTGCATCGTTGAACGAAACAAGATCATTTGTGCGTTTTTGTGATGGTATGACGAATTTTTGTACTACAACTACAATATAATTTATTTTTAGGGAACCTATCCTATTTAACCACATCTCAATAAGTAGTTATCTTCCAAGTTAAGATTTATTAATGACAGAAAATAGTTGTTGGTTTATTTTTAAAGCAGTTTGGTGATAATCGATAAAAGAAAAGATGTTAACGTCAATAATAAGATTTGTAGTATGTTTGCTCTTTGAACTGCGTTATCACAATGTAGTTACATAGTTGCTCATACAGCTTCCTACATATCAATCAGTCGCCCATCATTGTAGGAGACCTGTTTACTTTGAACTTGTACTCGCTCCGGTAATCCCGATGAAGTCACGGCAAAAATACGCCGCTTGTTGGAATTTTATAAAAAATCTTCCAATGTACAAGATAGTATTATCTGAACATAAATTAATACACAAAACATTTAATGGTAATTTTTAATTAGATTTCTCTCCATGTTTTTTGTAATAGCGATATGAAGGAACCGTAGACGTTTCTAGATTTATAGGTAGCCTATGTTTTCTACCAGGCTGTGTTCTACATCTATACCAAATGTCACCGAGTTAGGTTTATTAGTAACAAACATCCGTTTAAACATTCACATTTATAATATTATAGTAAGATTCATTTTAAGTTCGAGAAAAATTGTGTTTTAATCGTAAAGACCTTTTCAAGTTTCGTAAGTTGAATTTCCGCAATTTTAGGATTACTTACAGCATTGACGTCATGACTTTCAAAGGCTTTGCAATCAAGCGGTAGGTACTTACTGAATCTTCCCATTAAGCTCAAAGTAAGGTCTTAAAAGTTATATTTGTATGGTTTTTACCGTCGCTAATCCCTTATAATGTGTACGTCGCCTTTCATGCGGATAGATGTTAAGATCTTTTCGAATAGATAATATTTTTCTGACTTACGGACTTCTCTTCACTATAGCCAGTTGTGGAATCTATAAAGGCTTTCCCTTAAAATAGATTTAGTATATGAAAAAAGGGGCTGTGTTCGAACTTAAACTGTGAGTATCAAGTATGTATAGTGTTTGACAAGGTTGTTAATGAATTTGGTAACTATTAGTAACGCTAGCGTAGGTCTGCGATAAGAATGGCCTTCAAGGGTTCTGCGTTCTGCTAGCGAGGTGAAGCGCATTTGCGGACGCGATTTGCTAATGAAATAATTACATCGACTAAAAGACCTTGCTTTAGTAGATTAGAGAGAGTAAAGTACCTGTAATAGTTTAAGCAATAAGAAAGAGAAGACAGATACTTTCAATCTCCCTTCAACCTAACTAAAAAAATTGTGAAGTTTTTTTAGCAAAAAATAATCACTGTCATTACCACGAAATTCCTACTTATCTCTAAATTGCGAATGGAGTATTTTTAAAGTCCTAAATTATTCTTTACATTCAGGTTTACGCGATACCGTTTTAAAACCCCGTCGAGGTCTGTACTTGTTGAATACATTTTGCAAAAACGTTTAAAAAAACTGTTCCAAGAGACGTCTCTTCGATTTTGTACAGTATTTGTGCTTAAAAATACAAAATTTTATTATTCTGTACTTTTTGCTTTTTTTAATTATTTGAGGCGAGCATTATTTATGTAAAATCCACATATGTACCTACATGGAACTCTATGAATTAGAGGACACTTCTATATTTTTAATTATTACTAATACAGTCAAAATCTGTTATAACGACATCGAAGGGACTACTCATATTGAGTCGTAAAAACCGATAGTTGTAACAACCGGTGACAGGTATTAATAGGAAAGATATGTATATAACATTCAGCCAGGACCTTTGATTTTGGTCAATTTAACCGGTATGTTGTTCTAAACGATGTCGCCATAAACGGTTTTGACTGTAATTGAAATAAATTAATTTAAATGAAATTAGTAGAGGATGGTGTAATTAGCCTTGGTAATTCCTTACTGGCAATCAGAGCGGTGCGTGCGCAGAGCGGAACCAATGACGTCACATGCCTTCACACCCACAACTGACGAGACGTTCATGGACCAATCCATTATACTCTATTAGATAAAGTTCATGCAAATATCTATCACAAGATTGGATTTTTATTGACATACTAGCTGTCTCCCGCGACTCCTTATACGCCGAATAAAAAACGTAATAAGTAGCCTATGTCCTCTTCCAGACTATGTTCTACATCTTTGCCGAATTTTCTCCAGATCCGTTGAGCCGATCCGGAGATACCTTCAAACAAACATTCATACATCCTTCTAAACTTTCGCATTTATAATATTACGAGTAGTAAGATTGCAATTTACACAGATGCAATTACAGTTTACTATATACTGTATAGCTTGTAATTAAGCTTGTAAGATTGATGTTGAAACGAACAAAACTTAAGAAAACGTTATTTTTGTGTGTATTAAAACACTTTTTCTTTCAAACAATAAAATTTATCTAATCAATGTCTATAAATGACGTTGTGACATCTTGTATTTTCCGAACAATTGTAAACATTTTGTTATCCGAGTGTTTATTATCGTAGGAACAACTTAAATGTAGTCATTCCAATGAACGAACGATAACGAAATTAAAAACAAAAGCTTCCTATCGTCCCTGCCTACATTACATTAATGTACGATAAGACAGACGGACAGACGGCCTGTTATGATAACAAAATAGATTCTGTAGATAGGCGTGACTAATATAAAATGCCTTTAGTATATCATTGCTGATCCACTAAAAGTAATTTCAGAGCAAAACTAATCTATTCTGTAGCAAGAATTATCTGAAAAAAAAAGACTTGTTGAACAAAGAAATTAGCCTCGCCTTATGGTTATATCTAGCTCGAAGGACCAGCTTACTATTCATCTCGTCGAGATACAAAATGATTTTAGTAACCACCATATCTTTGTTCCGACATCTCGCAGTATATCCACGATCTTTCACTCTTGTTTGAGAGGCTTCCTCATTTTTGTGAGTCTCAGTCTAATTTTTGGCATTCTTGTTTCCAGATTGGCAGATCATCGGAGTCCCCGATCGATTTCGTGGTGATGGACACAGTGGCGGGCGACAAGAGCGGCGACACCAAGGTGCTGCAGAGCACCATCTCTCGCTTCGCCTGTCGTATCCTCGCCGACCGCAACGATGTCAACAACTGCCGCATCTACGCGGCAGGCTTCGATTCTTCCAGGAATATATTTCTTGGCGTAAGTTTTACCGCAATCTGTGCTTTGTCAAGTTTTATGTATGGCCTTTGCTATAAAGTTGCTTTTTGTAACACGTTTAGTGTACAGTTTTCCCGCACTAATCTGAATTCGCAAGGCAAGTCGATAGCTCTGATCTTGTTAAGATTCCCATAAAGAGAGAAAGTGATCTTTGAGACGTTACTTTCGTTATTAGTGAGGCCAACAGTACCTACCTACTACTGGTTGGATAGTACAGTTATTGTGGTTTTTTAACATAAAGATTCTGACTTGACCGCTTCCTTCGTAGAACCGTGAAAAGAGAAAGATCTGTTTCTGTCAAACTCGAAATTTTTTAATTATTATTATTTTATTATGTTCTACTCTGTACTACTACTGTGTACTCTAGATAAGATAGATTAGTGAAACACAATTTAGTTTATGTCTATTGTCATCTTTATTCGTATAATTACTAATGTAAAATGTCTTTCAATTAAAGGAAAAAGCGACAAAATGGACGGAGAATCACGAGATAGATGGACTGACGACGAACGGCGTGCTGATAATGCACCCGCGCGGTGACTTCTGCGGCGGCAGCGCCACCTGCGGCCCCTGGCGTGAGACCTCCGTCGGTGGAGCCGTCTTCTCGCTCAGAGAGAGCCGCTCAGCACAACAAAAGGTGACTTCATCACTGACCGGTTCTCAATTTTGTCAATTTGCAATTGTACTAGGTATATTACAAAGCGATCTGAACATTTTTTATTAAAATACTGTCTTAACTCATTTTGATTTCTTCCATTCCAGGGTGTGCCATGTCAAGCAGAGACAAATGTACTGAGAGATGGAACGATGATAGACCTGTGCGGCGCCACGCTGCTGTGGAGGAGTGCAGAAGGACTTAAAAATTCACCTGTAAGTTTAGTTTATATTTTGACATTTTAATAGAAGCTTCACTTCGACAATGTGTTTGGTACGAAGATGTTCTTGAATGAAATACTTTGACTATAGAGAACCGGACTTAGCAAAGAACAGGAGTTGTACTAAGTAAGGATTACGATGACATGTATTTATGAATGTATACTGAGTTATTAATGAGGTGTGAAATGTATCAGACGAAGCGCACGTTGGAGGCACTGGTGGACGAGCTGAACGCGGGACGGCCGCAGTGTCCTGTCGGCCTCAACACCCTCGTCATCCCCCGCAAGTTGTCCGCCGCACACCAGGACCTCAACCAGCCCTACGTCTACCTGCACTGCGGCCACGTGCAAGGTAACATGTCACTCTCGCCAGGGGATGCTGCGATCTATACGTATTTTAAATGGATATCAACATTTGATCCTTGAGATCGATCCAAAAAACTACTTTTAATATCATCCATGTAATGTTATGCAAATGAAAGAGCACCTAATGTGTTATTATAATGTACTACTACTAGCTGTAGCCCGCGACTTCGTCTATATACTACATCTGTGGCAAATTTCATCACGGTCCGTTGACGCCTTCTTGGGGTACCTTCTAACAAACATCCATTCATTCATCCATCTAGACCAGGGATCACCAAACTATTTAGGACAAGTGACCCCTGTTCCAAAATGAACTGTTACCTCAGACCCCAAAACATGGCCCAGATATGGCCAAATTTTTAAGATTTTTAAACTTTTAAGATCAATTATTATTATTATTCATTCTGACTTAGGTCAATAGAAGACAGAGTGAGAATTAGCAATGCCTAAAGTTCGATATCGACCACTTTGGGAATCCCTGATCTAGACTTTCGCATTTGTAATATTCTGAACTGACTGTGAATTATCAATTTGTATTCTATGTAGTGTTTTTATTGTATTTTTCATATTTTTTTTGTTTATTTTTTTATAACATTGTATGTTGTGTTGTAGGCGAGCACTCGTGGGGTGCGGAGGGCAGCGAGGCGGGGGTGAGGCGATGCCCGATGTGCCTGACGGCGGGCCCGGTGGTGCGAGTCTGTATGGGCATCGAGCCCGCATTCTACGTAGACTCAGGCCCGCCCACTTACGCATTCAACCCTTGCGGACACATGGCCTCCGAGAGAACCGTCAAGTATGTATCTAATACATAGAGATCTTTCATCATCATCAGTCTATCCTGCCTACCTAGTCCTAAAGAGGGTTGGGACAACATTAACTCTTCTTTCACCCTCTTACTTTATAGCATCCATATTAGATCTCAGTAATTTCCTGTTTATGTGATCAGCTTACTCTTTCTTTTTAATTCATAGTTTTTGCCTACGAATTAAAAATAAAGTAATTATTAGCCTATATATTCTTTCAGATTATATTCATTGTATACCTTACAGATTATAAACATGTATACCAAAATTTCTGCAAGATCCGTTTTACTATTTTGGAGAAACCTTAACAAACATTCATCCATCTATACATCTATATATATAAAAGAAAGTCGTGTTAATTACACTATTTATAACTCAAGAACGGCTGAATCGATTTGACTGAAAATTGGTGGGCAGGTAGCTTAGAACCAGGAAACGGACATAGGATAATTTTTACCCCGTTTTCTATTTTTTTTTTCCGCGCGGACGGAGTCGCGGGAAAAAGCTAGTCTTATATATATAAAAGAAAGTCGTGTTAGTTACACTATTTATAACTCAAGAACGGCTGAATCGATTTGACTGAAAATTGGTGGGCAGGTAGCTTAGAACCAGGAAACGGACATAGGATAATTTTTACCCCGTTTTCTTTTTTTTTTTTTTATTCCGCGCGGACGGAGTCGCGGGAAAAAGCTAGTTTATAATATTAGTAAGAAGTAAGATTGTTTACCGAAGTGTTTTTAACAGTTTTAGTAATGTTTTGGTAGTTGAGTGTAACAATAGTACTGTATGTGACAGATACTGGGCGAGTGTGGACATCCCGCATGGGACGAATGGTTTCCACGCGATCTGTCCGTTCTGTGCCGCGCCGCTGCAGGGCTCGCCCGGGTATGTGCGCCTCATCTTCCAGGACAACCTCGACTGAATCTCATCTCACAACACACACACGTAAGCAATTCACTTCTTATATATCTCTCTCTCACTCTATCTCTTTTTCTGTATCTCTTACACTCTCTCATAAGTTTGATATCTCTCAGAGAATAAAGTTTTGAAAGACCAATGCAAGACAGATTATCATGAATATAGAGGTGGTAAAGACTACAGCGACAAGAACTTAAATTTGGTAATGCTTAAATTAAATCAATTTAAATTAAGATTTCAACTTTTTCATATCTCGACTTGTAAGAGGATCATTACAAGCAGTTAGTATTTTCTAGAATTGTGTTATTTTTAAGTGAAATATAATTCTTTACATAGAAATCGAATTTTGCTCCACTGTTGAGAAAAAGTTTTTTCTACTTTTATTATGATCAAATAAAAGTCTAGCTTACTTATCATTATATTTTTTTACAGATCCGCGTATAGAATTATACGTAGGAAAGTGGTTACGTCATGATAATGAAGGAACAAAGAGACATCATTAATGCCTAGTTATGGCTAAGGACATATTGCTTATCGCTTGTTGAGTGAGAACAACAGTGTTACAACTGACATACATCTGAAGGAAAACTTAATTCTTTTTGAGTTTTGACTATCGAAGAAAATAAAATCATTTCATCCCTCAATTTCCCTTTGAAAAAAACAGAGACAACAATTTCTCAGTGACTGGGAATTTAGGAACACACTGTAGCGGAATATGCATTATATTTTCAAATGGCACTTCGGGAAGAAGAGAACTCTTCTGCTTGACGTGCCAACTTCAAGTGCTTGTGCTATTTTTTTATTTTCATTTTAAATAAAAACTTGTAGTTCTTGTAAGCGTTTTAAATAGCCCGGAGATTTTTATCTAAATCAATCAACCTAATTATATATCATATGCTAAAGTAATAAGGTACAAAATAGAATAATTGCTGTATTATTCATTTTTCCATTTAAATTTGAAGTCAAATGTTCCCAGTATGTGAATATTTTTTTAAATGTTTATTTTGTATCTATGAATTAAAATTATTTAAGACTGGAAATTCACCAAAGTTGAATTTATCGAATTAACACAATCAGTGCTACCGACTCGCTCTGCAAGTTGATTTAAATTATAAATTAAAATTGTCGCATTGAACGTGTTAAATTAATTTTGGTACATTTTGATTTTGTGTCGACATTTTGACATACAAATTTGTTAAATCGATTAAAAAACGTTACCGAATTGAGAAAATTAATTGTGTATATTTTGTGTTATCGACGTAAACATTTCCAACACTATTTTTTATAGGTATCTTTGGAAGTTAATTATTCAAACATTTCTTTATTTGATCCAAAATTAATAATATTAAAATAATTAGTAAAGTTATAAAAAAAAATTCTCTTCCCACTTTAAAAGCGATTATTGTTCAACAAACTTTCATTCTCTGGCGTACTTGAAATAACTTCATTTGTATTTGAAAATATTTGAAATAACTTTATATAGATAATCGTTTTAAACATGGCGATATGTTTTTTTTTAATATTCAAAGTGGCAAAGGGAAAATATTTGTATTGCAATATTAAGTGCTAGTGTTGTGCTAACTATCGATACAAAATTATCGACGCAAAATAAATAATATAATTTATGAGATGCAAATATTTTATAATGTTGTAAGAACGTTTGTTTCTTTCACTGATGTTAGTTTCTAAAATATTTTCTAAGATGAAATGTTTCCCGATAACGATCTATTTATTTGTTAATGACATGTAAAATAACAAAAAAATTGAATGGATTTAAAAAAATAAGTGAACAATAATCAATTGCTTTGTATATTGCGATATTTTAATGGTTTCGTTGACGAGTGAATGTTTTTATTTAATTAAAAAAAATATAGATACATCATGTTATTAAGGTATTATTTCTAGTATGATTATGCTAGATTTTCGGAAGGTTCTTTGTGTGGATGAATATGTCTGATTTTTTAAACTACATTTCTGATTTGACATATTAATTTGACACGAGTATTAGTTGAAGAACAGTTTGACATGTCTTTTCAGAAACAGTGTATAAACCGACAAGGTTAACTGACTTGGTGGGCATAAGTCAAACTAAATTATAACAACACTAGCGCCACACTGTCAACGTCAAACAAAAAAGTGTCACGAAATCTTAAGTACTGTAGCTGTCTTGTCATGTTCTATCTTTTTTGTTTGACGGGTACTCTGACAGAAATAATTGCGACAGCAGCGCCTCTAATCGGGACATATATCCTTGTTTGACTAGAAATTATAATAAATTCAAGTATGGTGTGCTTGAGAATATATAATACTTTGGGTATATAAAAATGGTAAATATGATTAAAATTAATGGATGCGTAATTTTTTTAAGTGATATTTTTGTTGTGATATGCAGCTTTTTTTTTTGGAAAAATGTGAACATTGCGTGAAGTTAAGGGTATGTTTATATTAATAATTATGTATTTAACATCAACCCATTTTACCGAGGGTTTGAACTTTGAAAACATACAAAATGTGGTAACAATTTTTTGTATAGATGTTTCGGAAGTAGAAACTCATGGTTAGACATTTAATTTCAAAATATTTTGAAGTGACAGTTGATTTCTTTATGTATTAACTTTAATAATATACCTAAAAAAAAAAGATGTTATTCCTAAGGTTCCATATGATTTAAATTTTTATTAATTTTAATTTTATAATGCACACATATTTACCTTGTGTATATAATTTTCTAATTTGTAAACGATTATTTTTTCAACAAGCTGTTAGCTCTCTGTAACCGCACCCTTATCGATACATCATAATTGTTTGAAATAAGTAGCGAGAATGTATGTGGAATATGTAAATAGTGTCCATTTCCAGTTCTTGTTTGTTAATTTATGATTGTTAGCGTGTGGTACGGCTTATAGTGTAAGCGTGTTAGCAGTAGCACAAGCCAACTAGAATATAATGTGTTTCAAATATTGTTGGCTTTTAATATTAAATGATTTATACAGTACACATTGTGTTGCTATATTTTTTTGTGTATCTGTTTTTTATTCATATATTTCTCTAAATTAATTATTAAAACTGGCAGTTTATGAATTTGTTCTTTTAAAAAAGAAAATATTCGAATTTCGAACGTGAGAAAATGCACGCTTTTGATTGGTCCGAAATTGTGGCGGTTAGAAATGACAATTGAATGGCGCCAAAATCTTTTACTGGATGGAAAAAGTAAAAGATATAATTACATAGATAGACTTTTACATAAATTAAAATATACCTATCCTTCATTCAAGATTTTTACAATTGAAATACGCTATAATATCAGATTTTGTTTTACAAATTTTTCGTGTTTGTTAAATTGATAGTGTATAGCTTTGTTTGACGCTTTTGTTCAAATCTAACAATTGACGAATTATTGGATCAAACAAATTTGATATTTTTTATATACTAAAAGATATGGTGATTTTTTTTATAATTCACCGTGCGCTTGATAATGATGTAGAAAATGATCTATGTAATTAATAATTTCGCATCAAATGTAGTTTCTAGTTTGAAACATGTCACAGAATTTGTAATGTTCTATTTATGTATTTTATTTGATTTAAAAGTTTGAAAGAGTTTTACTGAACCAACAAATGCATCTTGTATGAGGAGTTGTATAAATAATGTAAGTTATATTTTTAGCGATATTAGCTTAGAGATTGGTAATGAAAAAAATATATAGTTTTTGTACAATTCGAAACCACTAGTTAGTGAGACGCGGCATAAGAGTTTTCGATACGTCATCCTTGAGATATATTGTATAAATGTTTTCAGATATCTTGGCGGCTCTTAACTTGGCGCATGTCGCTGCGCAGAAGGGCACTGCGCAGCGCGCTGATCACCTTGAGCCGCCAAGATATTTGAAAAGAGTTATATCTGTTATTCTAGTGAGGTTTATAAATTATTGTTTTACGAAGTTTTGTGATACAAATGATTAAATAAGCTAAAGTATTGTAGAAGTTAAAAAGCTGTGTTGTAAATTTTCAAAATTTGATCTGCTAACATTTTCCGTAGTCCTTCTATAGTGAAACAGTAATTTTGCGTCTGTATTTTTATATATCGCTTCTCAATATTAGTTTTGCGATGAATTATGTTGAATTAAATATTGTGTTTTTGTTATATTTTAGCATAAATTTCGATTAAGATGGAAGCCCGGCTTTGTTCGGAATAAATCAAATCTACTGTAATAATTTCTTTCATGACAGTGGCTTTGATTTACTATCAAGATGTTAATTGAAAAAGTATGGCGTAAAAAGTCATAGTGAATGGCTGCGACAAAGAATACAAAAAATGTACGACTGTTCCGCGCGTAACATGTTCTAATATTAGTCTAAATAAGAACTGAATGCTAGCCTTTTTTATTTTTTTATTTATAATTGCTAGGATTAATAAAAATGCTCTTTTGAGTTAGACATTTGATATGTTGTTTCATTTAAAACAAATACACATAATAGTCATTAATAAGTTTATTATCTTTTTTTTTTACTGAAAAAAACATACAATAAAACAATCTTACATTTAATTTCATTAATAAACATAAAATAAAACAAATTAAAATTAAAATAGTGGTCTCCCTTATTGAAACTTAAGTATAAGAAATGTACATTTAGTGTAGAGTTCATTGCAAATTGAGTTTGGTGGTGACAACTACCCTGAGGTGCTGGTCGTAGGCGGTGGCGAGAGCGAGGCCGGCGTGGTCGCGGTTCCATTCCCAGGCGTTGACGGGCTGAGTACTGATGAGCATGCGCTGCAGCCGGCGCAGCTTCCCCGCCACGCCGCACGCCGCGCCCGACCCGTCCACGTGACATCGCTGCTCCGGGTACTCACTACACAACAGATATACATCTCTACCTTGCAACACTAGTGACCAATCACTGTCTTGCAACACACTAAGACACCTTTGTCTTACAAGTCTCTAAGAGACCTGAATCTGAATTGAGAGTTTCTAAAACGCCTACAACTTGCTAGCGTCTGAGATTCTTGTAAGTTTCTAAAATACCTTAAGTTTGCAAGCTCCTAAGACCCTATGGCTTGCAAGCTTCTAATACACCTCAGGCTTAAAAAATTTAAGACAAGGTAACTAAGGCTTGGAAACTGTTAAGACTAAAGTTTAGAAGTTTATTTAATTGACTACTTACTATTTCCAAAGTGTAACTTGACCGTTCCCAGCGCATGTCACAAATATATCTCGGTTCTGCGGCAGATGACGCGCAACCCATATTGTTCCACTTTGAGCGGAGTTGTCTAACACCTACAAAAAATAACCTTACTCAGAATCGTTTACTTAGGGAACACCTTAATGTAGATTTCTCATAATAAATCTACAAAAATAGGCAGTTAATGATATGGTGGCAATAATATCTCTCATTCATTTACACAAAGTAGAGGCAGGTATATATAAATAATAATTTCTACTTTCAATATTAAACTATATTTTTTAACTGTCAACTCCATACTTACTTGGGCAAATCCTTTAGTGGGGTTCTGTGTTCTGAGATCAAATACGTGAAACTTTCCCTCCAATGTTGTCGCAACCAGTTTGTTCATTGGTATATCTTTACGATCAAATTCTGCGGAACATACCTGAAATTATGTAATAAATTGACATATAATTTTAACGAACACACGAGAGATACGAACTAGTCGCTGAGTTAAGAAAACGGTCACTACACACCATATTTATTTATGAAAAATATATGCATTGACTGGTTTTGCCC
Source organism: Papilio machaon (assembly GCF_912999745.1). Classification (NCBI taxonomy): domain Eukaryota; kingdom Metazoa; phylum Arthropoda; class Insecta; order Lepidoptera; family Papilionidae; genus Papilio; species Papilio machaon. The sequence continues at coordinate 5,023,102 of NC_060002.1, forward strand.
ATGTGAAACTGTCATTACCCCATTCTTGAGATTGCACTCCCATCTCAAGGACATAGTTCTGAGATCGAACATCTTGAGATCACCGTTGTCGTAGCCGGCGAGCACGATACGCTCTGCGTCATTGAACGAGTTGCCGAAGCAGACGCACCAGCAGTCGCGCCGCGTCTCGCCCCGCGCCGCCTGCATGTTCGCCACCGGCTTGCCACGCTGACGGGGGTCCCAAACCTTAACCGTACCTTAAAATTACATATGACAGTTAAACTCCACTGCCATGCCATTTTTATTAACGAATATTGTTACCCCATTCATTCACTTTAATCAAACACAGACTATAAGTATCTTGGCAGAGGAGTTCTATGGTTATTGTACACCAGAGTGCAATATCCCTTGAATATACTTTGAAAGTGGTTGTCTGTGTCTTCTTTCATGTGGATTACAAAATGTATAAAATGCAGTTTTCCATAACCTATCTCTATGACAAATTTCATCTAGATCATTTTAGCCATTTTTTAGTTAACTGGGAACAAAAATTATCCCTTTTTACATAATATGAAGCATATTTGATTTCAGGGCATTTGTCAAATTACTTTAAGAGGGGGTAATTAATAGTTACCATCTCTACTTCCGGTCACTATCTCAGGAGCGCCACAATTGACAGTACTACCTCCCATTCCATCTATTGAATTTATAATGTCTGTATGTTCCTTTGTTATATAAACTTGACTGCTTTTTTCTAAATCCCTGAAAACAATATTAAAACCATAGGTACTCTTTAGTACAGCAGAACAAATAATTGATGTATTTTGAAACTATATTTCACCAAAAGATATTTGAAAGATTAGCCAAGGTATTCAAATATGTAATACCATTGTATATTAAGTTAGATTAGAACATACGTGAACATAATGAACGTAACTCAAAAATTTAGTCGATTTATTAAGTAGTAAACAAACCATATTTCTAAAGTTCCTTTAAAATCGCCGGTAGCCAATCTTCGCTCAACGTCACTGCTAGCGCCAAAGGTTCCACATTTAAATGAATTTGGTCGCTCTATTACCTTTATGTTTTTAATTTCGCCTGAGGATATCTCAAATATCTCAATAGTTCCGCTGCCTTTAGGTAGTGATCCGATAACCACAAATTTAGCAGAGCACGGTACCCATTTGCAGTCGAATAAAGAATGATCTAAATTGTGTTCGATATGTGTAATAATTTGCGGCGTATCTTGGTCTTCCATTGGATAAGTTGAACTAAATGCAACAGAATCAAGAGAGTTATCCAAATTGCTTCTTCTAACTTTTATTGACAAAACATGATGAGTTGCCATGGTAACGGAAAACAAAGTTGACGTTTCAAAAAATAAATTGGTATTGATTTTTAAAAATCCTAAAATGTGAAAAAACTTTAATTCACAACATAGTCATTTATCGTTTATAATTATTTGATAATAAAAGCACTAAACTTAAAGGTTTCTTTTTTTTTCACTTTACTCCACCCATTAGCTAAAACGTAATTTTTTTTATAGTTTTTTACATTTTGTACGAAGTGAATTACTTCTTTATATGTAAACGGATTATAAGCAGTTTATTTTACGTATTTTTCAATTAAATAATGGTTTGTTATATGTTTTTTGATCCAGGAAAATCTTGAAAAGTCCTTTTTTTTGCAATTCCAGCAAAACGTTCGGAAATGTCTCCTATACTTCTAATTTTTATTGCATGAGAGAAATTTTTCATTTCTTTATAGATCATGTAATTTTAAAAAAGCTAAATCTGAAAACATAATTTTTTAACTAGAAAATGCATTAATTTATAATTTAATAAGAATCTTTTGATTTCTTTTTCAAGAATTTTTACGATAAATCGCTTCAAAAACCATTGAGTTATAGAACGTTACACCATCGCATTCGCATCCCTAAGTAACAAATGTCACAGTGATTCATTGTTTGCTCTGACTTCGAAATTTTAATTGATGTCAAATCAGAATTTAATAATTTTTATAACAATTATCAATGTAATTCTAACTATCAAATAAAACTTAAAACAATTCAATATAACTTATTAACTACTCATCTAACATCATAATAATTTTTTGACGATGAGTGATAAGAAGTATAAGCAAAGTGTTGGTATTGCTTAAACTTGTTTGTAATTTCAATTAGTTTGATTTAACCTATTATTAAATAAAACTTTGTTTTGTTTAACAGAAGGCAGATATTGCTAAACAGTTCGATTTGCCCGAACGTCAATCGAAGATTACAACATTGCTAAATCAAGCTGGTCAAGCGTACTGTATCTGCAGATCGTCAGATAGTTCTCGGTTTATGATGTGAGTTAAGTGATTTAATGATGTTTAAACATTTTTAATGATGATATTTCGTATTCAAAAAAATTAATTTTAATATTACTTTCTTCTGCAGAGCATGCGACGCTTGTGAGGAATGGTACCACGGTGACTGTATTAATATATCTGAGAGAGAGGCAAAGTATATAAAGAACTATTTTTGTGAACGGTGCCGTGAAGAAGACCCTAGTTTGAAGACAAGATTTCGACCACAAAAAAGAGAAAATGATGTTGACTCAGGTTAGTTATTATTAAGAAATGGGTCATTGATGGTCTTCATCAATGAAATGTTATGTTAATTTGCTTTCTTCAACATGTTAATCAATTAGTTGATTCAACTAGTTCATTGAATTAACACCAATCACTAATTACCTTACCATCTCTAACCAACATAAATCCAAGTGCTGAACGACAAGTGAATTATTGTTTTCCAGGTCGTGATGATAGAAAAAAGAAACGAAAGGAAAAGGATCATTCAGAAAATAAATCTTCAAAGAGATCTACAAAAGATGGTTGTGGAGATTGTTCAGGTTGTTTACAAGAATATGATTGTGGCCAGTAAGTAATCAAATTTCTTATTTTTTTATAAGCAAGTTGTAAGATGTTTGGCCAACATCTATATTATATTATTGTAATCTTATTAATATAAATGAGAATTTTTGGATGGATGGATGTTTGTTTGAAGGTATCTCCGAAATAGCTCAATGGGCCTTGATGAAATATGGCACAGATGTAGAACATAGTCTGTAAGAACACATAGGCTATTTATTATGTTTTATTTTTAATTCCGCACAGACGGAGTCTCGGCCGATAGCTAGTAATCAATATGTTGTTTGTATAAAAGTTTCTTGCTTTTTTTTAATAATAAATTCCAATTACTTTTAGTTGTGATGCTTGTGAAGACAAACGTAAATTTGGCGGCAATAACAAGCTTAAAATGAGATGCAGACAAAAGGTTTGCACCAAGGACAAAAAGTCTTTGCGTCAGTCCAGGTATTAATTTTAAATAACATAATTTTTTTTTTTTTTTTAAACCTTAACGTAATCATGATCAATTATAGAATAAATTTCCCTTACATTCTGGTATATGTAGGAACTAAGGATAGGATTAGACTTATGCCTTACTATGGGATAGACTAAACAACATGGCTGTCACTTTTTTGATGCATCTTTTGGTCAATTAAGTTACTATTACTACTTGATAAGTATTTGATTTATTTCGTCTTCTACTAGGAGGTTTTTTGTTTGTGGCCCACAAGTCATGTTTGGTGCAAACATCCATACTGTGATGATAGCTTTTCACTTCAAGCAGCAGTAACAGAGTAAAGAAGAAGCATCACGAGCGGGAGACATACGAGCTGGAGGAGTCGCTGGCGCACTTGCAGACGGCGGCGGCGCGTCAGTGTTACGGGCCGCAGTGCACTCGCGCCGCGCGCTTCTCCTCCAAGTACTGCTCCACTGAATGTGGCATGCGTCTCGCCACCGCCAGGATATACCAGGTCAGAGAGCCTTTCCCTGCATCACTACCAGATACTGTCCACCTCAATCTTTTTGTCGATTAACATCCTTCTGAATCCTACTTTGATTACAATTGAGACCAGTTGAGATGTAATTTTTTCGTATAATTTCTACAGTATCATAAAATGATACTAAGAAAAAGAACAATAAACTCAGTATCATCATCATCAGCTCAGTATACGTTCCCATCGAGGGGCTCGGAGCCTACCCCAAGTTAGGGGTGACTAGGACATAGTCAACAAAGCTGGCCAAGTGCGGGTTGGCTGACTTTACACAATATCATTGAATTTCTTCTCAGATATTTGCAGGTTGCATCACGATGTTTTCCTATACCGTAAGAACGTCGGATAAATATAAATATGTAAATCGAAAAACACATTGGTACATGGCGGGATCCGAACCCAGGACCTGCAGATTGCAAGTCAAGTGCTTAACCCCTGAGCCACCGACGCTCTACTAAACTCAGTATCGTCGAAGATGACCTATGTAACTGAGGGTCGTGACTTAGATTAGTTGTTATTGTTGTTTCAGGTGCTGCCGCAGCGTATCCAGGAGTGGTCTCTCTCCAGCTGTGTGGCGGAGCAGCACAACCGCAAGGCGCTGGAGGTGGTGCGAGGTGGACTGGCGCGTGCGCAGGCGGCATTGCGCGCGCTGGACCGCCAGCACGCCGACCTGGACGCGCTCGTCGCGCGCGCCAACAACGCCACCATACTACACACAGATGACAAGGTACCCACATATAATGCACTTGTGAATTAACTAGTCTTTTGCAGACTAGTTAAATTTAAATCAGGACTAAACATAGCTAAGTCTAAATCTAAATCAATAAATAAAGTTCTTCTTCTTTTTTTTTTTTATTAATAGTAAAACCTATTGTTTTTTCGATGTCTTCTCCAACGTTAAGGTTGAAGGTAAATGAAAGTGTAAAGTTTGTGTATTCAAAATATTAAATAGCAAAAGACAATCAAGGTAACGGGGTCCTGTGTCCTCCGACAAATGACTGGTAGCTGATGATTTTCTAATTGAAATTAAATCAAATTAAATTAAAAAAAGAAATGATGAAATCCGGCTTGAAGGACTATAAGTTTTGAAAATTTATTTATCTATTGCGATTGCGATTACAAACGTTTGAAAAACGATTAAAATATGTGGAAAAATGTCATACTCACTGTTGTTAATGATCACTAAGGGTCCATTTAAATCATTTAATGTATATTATTGCTACTAAATCGACTGTGTCGGGTAGTTAAACTCCGTCCATTGTATGATTGTTACACAGGAGGCAGATGATGAGACGTCTATGTACTGTATAACTTGTGGCCACGAGATCCACTCTCGCACCGCCGTCAAGCACATGGAGAAGTGCTTCGTGAAGTATGAAGCGCAGGCATCTTTCGGCAGCAGACATCGCACTCGCATCGATGGACAGAGCATGTTCTGTGATTACTACAATCCAGTCAACGGCACCTACTGCAAACGATTAAGGGTATCGTATTATCTATATATATAAAAATGAATTGCTGTTCGTTAGTCTCACTAAAACTCGAGAACGGCTGACCGGATTTATCTTATCTTAGTCTTGAAATGTTCGTGGAGGTCTAGGGAAGGTTTAAAAGGCGAGAAAAAATTCATATCGCTATTAAGTTTTTTTTAACTGCGCGCGGACGGAGTCGCGGGCGACAGCTAGTCTTACATAAATAAATGCGAATGTTTGGATGTATGGATGGATGGATGTTTGTTAGAAGGTATCTTCAGTTTAAAAAAGTTTTTTTTTTTACTTTCACGCGGTATGTTTAGCGAGCGAGAACTAACACTTGTCACAAAGTAAATATTCAATAAATATTTACTTTGTGACAAAATACTTTGAAAAATATGTCAGGTATATATAAAAAATGAAGGTCAAACGAACCTAATAATGTTTGATTAAATCTTTAAATATGAACAAAAATGACAAATAAAATTATTTATTGTGTATGTTAGAATGTTAATTTGAAGAGTGTAAGATAATTTCAAATATCATTTTCATGTGCAAATGTACAATTACGATTGTTGTCGATCGATTGTGGAAATGTCGTGGTTAGAATGTTATGACATATTGACTCGAATGACAAGAGGGTGAAAATATATAAGTTTTTATGTTAAACTTCTATAGAAACGGCTAAAACACTCACGTATATATATCCGATATAGTCACCGACTAGTTTCGAGCTCACTGAGCGCAGTGAGCGAGGGGCCGCGTCCGGAAAATAATACCAGTTCCACTCACCCTGAAGCCCCCGAAGGGCTCGAAACTAGTCGGTGACGACACCGGATATATATACGTGAGTGTTTTAGCCGTTTCTATATAAGTTTAATGATGAAGTCTCACGAAAGTTTGAATAAGTTTTTATGTGACTGCCTACAGCCTAAACCACTGAACCGATTTTGACGAGTTAGGTGTCAATGAATTCGTCTTCTCCTAAGTGTACAATTACTTTTTTAAGTAACTAATAGTGTTATTGTTTGTGTAGGTGATGTGTCCTGAACACTTCAAAGATCCGAAAGTGAGCGATACAGATGTGTGTGGATGTCCGCTGGTTCGCGAGGTGTTTGAGGCTACAGGCGAGTTCTGCCGCGCTCCCAAGAAGTCCTGCCTCAAGCACTACCAGTGGGAGAAGTTGCGGCGCGCTGAGATCGACATGGAGCGCGTCCGACAGTGGCTGAGGCTGGACGAGCTCGTTGAGCAGGAGAGGAGCATACGACTGGCTATGGCATCGAGGTATCCTACAAACTGAATTACTATTTATTTAATAATGAGCGTCGGCGGTTCAGGGGTTAAGCACTTGACTTGCAATCTGCAGGTTCTGGGTTCGAATCCCGCCATATACCTATGTGTTTTTCGATTTACAAATGTACAATATAGTGATGCTGCACATATTTGAGAAGAAATTCAATTATATGTATGAAGTCAACCCGCACTGGGTCAGCATGGTTGACTATGTCCTAGTCACCACTAACTTGGGGTAGGCTCCGAGCCCCTCAGTGGGGACGTATAGTGAGCTGATGATGATGAACTAAAAACTGACCGTACGCCTGACATTCAAGAGAAGTATACGATGATGATAAAAAATTATGATGGAAATAACACCTCAAAAGTCAAAATCGGTGCAGTCGTTTAAGCGAAATAAGGTCTAACATTTTTTTAAATTACTTTTTCAGAGCTGGTGTGTTAGGTTTAATGTTACATTCGACTTACAACCACGAGGTAATGGAACGTATCACAAAAGTTAATGAAAACGGCAAGATGAAGGAGTCCTCCTGACATAGGAGGTCACATCACACCTCCCATAAGATTAATAACCTCGCGCCTAATATGTAGTAATAATTATAACTTTGTAATTAACTTTATATAAAAAGTACGCATAATACACTTATTAAATTTAAAAAAAATATATGCAAATCTATATGTTTTGTTTTATTTTTTACTAATAAATATAAAAAAATTACATATCCTGCTCGAAGGACCATATCTGAGAATATTTTTATTCCATACGCCTCATAAAAATTATTTTATAGCAATGGACATATTGTTGGTTTCTGAGATTAAAATCTCTGTATAAAACATATAATTCCTGTCATTATCTTTGACAAAACAGAGATAACGATATGTTTTTAACGGGAATTACGGTCTCAGAAACCCACGGTCATGTCTACAGATAACAAATCTAGACCACAAAAATGAGGAGAAACAGCCCTGGTGTCCTTTAACTCGAGTAAATCCATCACTAATGACAAATTAATAATTGACTCTCCGTTAGACGTCAAACTTATTGTATAAAATACTCCATATATCTTACTATAATATTATAAACTAGCTTTTACCAGCGACTCTGTCCGCGCGGAATAAAAAATAGAAAACGGGGTAAAAATTATTCTATGTCCGTTTCCTGGTTCTAAGCTACCTGCCCACCAATTTTCAGTCAAATCGATTCAGCCGTTCTTGAGTTATAAATAGTGTAACTAACACGACTTTCTTATACCTATATATACATATATATGTATATAGATGCGAGACTTTAGATGGATGGATGTTTGGTATCTCCGGAACGGCTCTTGATAAAATTTGGCAAAGATGTAGAACAATCTGGAAAAATACATAAGTTTCTTTTTACGCTTTTTTTGATTCCGCGCGAACAGATTCATGGGCGACAGCTATTAGGTTATACATCTATGCTATCATGGTTATCATATCCAATAGGTATAAAATTATTTTGTTATATTTATAATAATGTTCATGTCAAATGTGCGTGCGAAATGTATGATAGATGAGAGTCGTCATGTGGATATTTAGAGTAACAGATCGTCAGTTAGACACGGTCAAACAGTTGTGTTGTGCAAGCTATTTCATACATATTAGGGTGTCCATGAATTCTTTTACATACCATACAGATGGGTCGATATCTGCAACTTCAAAACTGGCACGTATTTTACTTAATCGTGCAATTTCATTTTAGTCAGCCCTGAATTTTTGACCGTAACATATTTCGAGTCAATTAAATGCACCATGTTTAAATCAATCATGGCATGAACCCCGTTTCTTTAGAGCTTTATGGCTGTAATAACTACGATAGTTATAAAAAAAATGTAAAATTAAATACAAAACATTTGAAATACCAATATATCAATCTCGACAATCCACTATGTCCTAGACTATTATATTTTTATGGTTACTTTATTATTTAATAAGGCGAGGGGTTGGCAGCAGCATTATTCACGGTTGCCTCTTATTAAAATAACATTATCATATTAGAAACGCTTAGACGTTACTTAAAATCTAATAGTAATAATAATTGTATTAAAAGTTACAATTTTATATTTACAGCTTCAAGTTAGTAGCAACTATTCGACGATTTAGTTTCTTCATGCGATTGTTTTATGTAATACAGACGAATCTGGTTAAGCTAGAGTTCGAAGGATTTCGATATTTTTCTCGCTTATAGGAGGTTTTCTTTTAACTCAGCTTCTGGCTTATAGGTAGGTTTGACTGTATTCAATTTGCTTTAATTTCTTAAGCAATTTATATGAATTACAGGAATTCTTACGAACATTTCAGTAAATTTTTCAAACGTCATATTAGTTGAACAAGACTTTGTCGGTTTCGGTATCAAGATAGAAAATGTTTACCTACTTACAATTATTGTCTTTTATCCTTTACTAGCTGTCGTCCGCGACTCGGTCCGCGAGTAATTAAAAAACACTTATTAAGTAACATATTTGGAATTCCAGACCATATTCTACTTGTATGGCAAATTTCATCGAGATCCATTGAGCCGTTCTGGATATACCTTCAAACAAACATCCATCCATCCAAACATTCGCATTTATAATATTAGTATGATTTATAAACTATAGTAAAACACTGATTTACTATACTATTATGTTTGGTTGTAAGACGACATTTTTCGTAAAAATAAAATAATTATTCTGATGAACTATGTAGAGACACGACGCGGGTTATCTAGGTTGGTTAGGCAACAATACGCGTCACAAAGTCCCCTAAACCAATTAGAATACAATGAGAGTGCGATATCAGATTAGTAACAATATCAAAACATATTTCTCATCTCCCCTTAGAACACGTGCGTTTCCACGCCCCGAGATTTAATAAAACCATTCCACCCTCTACTATTCGTAATTGAAGCGTGTAATTCAGTTGACATGTTTTGTTAAATCCTATAATTTGACGGCGATAACTGCCCCATTTTATAATACAATGTTAATAAGACACATGGTAGATACAAACGAGATATAATTCATGGTTAACTAAAGAGTTGAAGAAGAGCTGTTGTAACTTATCTTTTGAAGTCCTATTATATTGGAAACTTCTAATTTTAACTTCTAATAAGGTGCTAGCTGAAAACCAGCGAAGGGGCAGTTTAGTCTGTCCCTGCTTTGCTGAGCTGGCTCCCTTTTGTCACACTATTGTACCAATACCAATTTGTGCCTTGTGTGTGTTTTTCTTTTTGATTTCATATTCTTTGTGTGGCAATAAATGTTTTTTCTTTCTTTCTTTATTTTCTTTCTAATCTGAAAAATTCTATTGCGAAGTTCTACAAACAGCTGTACTCAGAATCATTTAATGGTTTACTTAAATGTTGTACTTTATCCTTCCGGATTTCTTAAGTTATGACTTGATGAGTGAATACTGCAGCTAGATTTAATTTATCTGACGATAGCATATCAAATATTGGGACAGAAACCCATATGGAAAACTTGTTTGTTCAATTCCTTTGCTAAAAATATGTTAATTACATTGATAAGAAATATCCACCGTACATTTTGTGAATTAGTGTCAGTTACAGTTTTGGGGTCTATATTTTTGTAGGGAAAAAGTACACAATATGTGTATGACAATTGTATTAATCAATCACATATGGAAGAAGTGAAGGCACACAAAAGAGCGTGACCGTAAAAGCGTTAACCCATCGGATTTACCTAATTCGAGTGATTTTCGCGCGGAAAGTGACAGTCCCCAACACGCACTCTTGTGACTAATGTAATTTACCATCTGTGTTGACACGCCTATCTTATAATTTTTTATAGAGAAATGTGACAAATAATTTAATGTCACCAGATATCAAGTCTGTTTCTTACTCTTTTTTCGTTGAAAAAAACATACTGGCCGATAAGAAATATTGTTACAATTTTTTTTTCTTTTTATTCATTCAATTATCTTTTTCATATTGTTGTTATCTACTTCATTATCACGTAGTTAGTGTTATTTTGAAATTGACCAAAGTTGTTTAAAATGGACTCAATCAGAAATTCTATCCTTTCCCTGTTAATTATGTATTGCATAGGCTAATCTAAGGCTCTCTGTTTAATTTTGAACGCAAAGGCAAATTGCGTGAGGATTTTGTAGAAACGAAAAAATTTGTATACCGTAATGGCACAGTACTACTTAAAAACCAGACGCTTTAGCAAAATTTCATAATAATATGTATAATTCAATCTGCCCAGAAGTCGATAAGCCCGCCCAACTAGCCGGCTGTGGCGAATCAACGAGTCCTACCCTCAGACACCCTTACAACCACCAATAGGGGTTGAGAAATCTGTCGTCGCTTTCTATTGGGGTGTTATTTTGCAAACATTTAAAATTAGACTGTAAAACTATCACTGTAGAGATTAATTTACGTTGCAATTGAATTTAATAATTTTGCACGTCTTTCGGGGTATGGTTGGCAGATATAGAATATTTTGATTTAGTGTGATACGTTCTTGTGGTGTGTCAGGTCGAAGTTGACTACCATATCTCGTGGTACATCACCGACTGGGTGAGGTGCAGTTTTACTTTGTGGTGGTGATAACAAGTATCAAGATTCATTTCCCGCTGATGTCATACGGCAGCGAGACGCCGCACGTCTGGACCAGCTCAGTATGTCATTAGCCAATAATTAGTTTTTTATTATCTTTCAAAACCTCCGCTTTAATTATCTTAACCAAAATATAGCAAAACTATTTCAATGAATACTTGTCAGTGTGTAATGATTCAATACAGTAAGACAGGTATAGTTATGTAAGGAGATGTTTTTTCCGTCCAAGTACGATGTGGGGACTTTCAAGAGTAGAGTGAATAGGCATTTACAAAGCTTAGCTTAGACCACATCATCACATCATCGGGTGGGATCGTGGTCAAGCGCTAACTTTTTCAATATAAAAAAAAGAAGACGGGCACTACTGCTTTTCCATCTTGTCGCAGATCTTGAGGCGGATCCAAAATAAGGTGGAAAGATGAAGCATTGAAAGACACGGGTGTCTGCCAAGTTTCAGAAGAAGGTATCGAGAAAAAAAAACGAAGTTGAATGAATTAACAAAGAAAGCTAACATTAGAATAGCTAAGAAGAAAGATAGTGCTCAGTTAGGATCTTAAAAATTTTGACGTTGCACTAAATAGGTTTTAAATTTAAATTCGAAGTAGAAAAATAACTATCAGTGGGACTAAAATCTCTGTATAAGTCATCCCTTTCATTATCTTTTACAAAACAGAGATAACAATATATTTTAAATGAAGATTCTGGTTAGAGAATCCTTTGGGTTAAGGGTGATAAGGATTTTTGCACATACTGTAGAATTAATATGAATAAAGTATATTCAAATTTGGTTTGATATAAAATATTTATGTTACTGTTAAAGACCGGACTCCGGAAGTCCAAAGAATTACCGAGTAAACTCAAAATATAACAAGTAATTGTAGTTAAAGTTAAAATACATAAAGTTATTTATAAGAATATAAATTAATGTATATAACTTTTATAAAGGGAATTAAATCGAAGTTTTTTTTAAAAATAAACTTTCGTGTTATACAATATTATTCGACTGTTTATCGATATTTATCGTGTATTTGAAGAAAATCTTATCATTCACTAGTAAATGCTTAGAATAAATAAAAACTTTTCTGACTTTTATCACAATTAGTTGGTAATCTTAGGTTTTACTGGTAAATTTTAAGATTGTCCAGAGTTCGTGTCTGTACTATAACATATATATATAATTTGATATTTAACTTAAAATGAACATTAGCGAACAATAGAATTATATGTATAGTTTTTATGAGGTTATGACTATAATTAGATTATCACATTTTGTAGGCTACATCCTGTTTTTGCTTTTATGAGGAAAATAAGCGGAACTTGTGGGTTTAATACAAAAATATTGACAGTGTTATCGCATTTGGCGTAAAATCCCCGAACAAAAATTTGGATTTCCTCTAATTAAATATTAATATTATGTATAACAATAAAATGATGAAAGAATAATATAATAATAATACTTTTGAATGCACGTCGAGTTTCGAGTTCGAGTAAGAGATTGGGTTGAAAGAATGTAAGAAATACGATCTCATATCAGCAGTCAAGGTGCTTTTTAGTAAAAGTAAGGATTTTTAGTTTAAATCTAAATTTAGTGGCTTTTAATTATGTTGTCGTACAAAACGGGTTCGGGTCTCGCGGAAAAGTTCACCTACACTAGCTGTTGCATGTCAACAGTATAACTAAACAACATGAAGAATACTTAAAACCTCGTCGAGTCAACCGGGTCAGTAAGTCAATAAACGCGAACGATGCTGTCATGACATTATGCTATACGACGCAATATGAGCCAGTTAATCCTCTCCCTTATTTTACAGTATAAAGTGACAAATTAGCCAGTAGTCGCGCTAAAATAGCCAAGCGACCACTACCCATACATATCTCCAAAAAAGTTGTCGATGTGTTGTCTAACTTAAGTGGGCAGGGACGTTCGAAAGACGATATTTCCCCTTTTTGTACGTCACATTCCTGTTAATCGATTCCCTTTCTCATCCTTTCCTTATAAGAAAAGGATAGGAAGGGGAAGAGGATTAAAATTTGGCCGCCATCATTCACTCTTGTTAGACGAAACACGTCATTGTTTCCACTTCATTTCTGTGTTCTGTGTGGTCGTGCTATTGTAACGGTCGAGCTGGCTATTCGTGCAGCAGTTAATGTTGTTGCGGCCTCTACCATTATTAAATTTAAACTAATACTAGTAGTTAATTGATTTGTAACGTTAATGTTGGAACTGTAAACTGATCAATCGATAAAGCTACACTATCTCAAGTTATACAAATCTCAAAAATCATCCGAATGGTTCTGCGACTGCTCGACAACAGCTACCAACTGCGCCCCCCACACAAGCTCAGCGCTCTGAACTGGTATGGGTTTTCAAAGAACCTAACCACTTGTGTGAGAACATCAAAAACGATAGTGTACCTACATTTAAACTGTAGAAAATATATGTTAGTGTGAATTTTAAAATGTTACTAACTACCTATATAATGTAGCAAAGTACAATACGACGAACAATCATTATTTAGTTATAGTTTATTTTGTTTCAGGGTAGCGAGGTGTCGCCATACGGGCCGCTGTGGGAGGCGCCTCCGGCCTCCGTGCCCTACCCCGACATACTGGCCTTTCCTCCGGCCGACCTGGGTAAATCTTGACTTTATTGAAAAATGCAAGCTTACTTATACTTCCTGTCCCACTTACAGACACTTAATGGCTGTACAAGCAATCGCTTATTGTAGATTTTACATACTAAATCTACACTAAGGGCATATTTAGTGAGGGATTAACGAGTATGGCAGTTAACATACTCTCTGTAATTTTTCACTTAGATTACTTACTTCAAAGATCACAAAGTAAGTTTTTATTTTTTATATTTAGTATGGTCTGCGGGCGGATGCGGTACACGTGGCGCAGCGCGCGCGACGGCAGGCGGCAAGAAGCCGCGCCGGCGCGTGGCCTCGGTGGCGCAGCGCCGCGCCGCCAACATCCGCGAGCGCCGCCGCATGTTCAACCTTAACGAGGCCTTCGACAAGCTGAGACGGAAGGTAGACCAGTAGCTAGCGTTGTCTCATCAGGCATCAAACATATGAACGCGGTTTACTAATGATGAGAGGCCACACTTTATTGATTCCTTCTTACAGTGGTAAACTCCGTAGGGTCATTAGCTGCTGAACAAATCCTGCTACAACCCGCTCGATCGGTGCAATACCACCACCGAGATAGGACAAGTGTGAAGTGGAAGTAGTTCTGCGTTACTTTTGATGATTGTGTATGACAGGTGTAGTCTTTTCTACCTTCCTTCTAATAAGAAAATATACGAGATATGAGGGGAAAGCATCAGTATCAGGTGGACGCTGGTTCGTTTGCCACCTTGTACTATTGTAGAGTATTGTATGTCGCAGGTGCCGACGTTCGCTTACGAGAAACGGCTATCACGCATCGAAACACTGCGCCTGGCCATCACCTACATCGGCTTCATGTGCGAGCTGCTTCACGGCTCTCCATCGCCGGCGCCAGCGCCACACCATGCACACGCGCACGCGCACGCCTTGCACCCACACAGGCATGTCTTCGAGGCTGAAGTGCCGTGGTGCGCATAAGTCAAAAAAAAAAAATATATTATCGTCAATCATCTCTTAGTAGAATCCTCATTTAAAAATATCACTAAGATAAAAGGTGTTAGTGTGCATTTACTTTTTATTTTCGTTTCGAGAAAGCTCAGGACAACCACATTTTGGATCTTGGGCAGACCTTATTTAAGATTATTTTTTTTAGAATAGATTTGCAATGACAGTTACTATTTCGTGTTGTGTTTGAATCACTTTGTCGGAATCATGTACGCTACAAATTACGAGTATGTACATAAAAGTATATAGTACTTTTGTAATGGCACAGATGCACCAACAAAGGTGTATATAGGATTGAAATGGGAAGTAAACGTGTGGTTATAATAAGAGCTTCCTTCCTGTGTTTCTGTAATGTTGTTGTAACAGTAGTAAAAATATAAAATGTCTTCCATTAGTTATAACAAAATAATATTTTTAGTTCTATAATAAACATAAATTATAATCATTTTGTGTTTTTTCCTTATATACTTACTTATTTCTTTTGCATTTTATACACGCATCTTGTATGAACTAACTAGGACGACGCAGTGACCCAAAGTGGGCATTGGCCTGCGAACAAAAGTCTACAACAAGATATGTATGAATATTTCTAAAAATGAATATGAAAAATCACTTTGGTACTAATTCATCATCATCATCATCATCATCATTGTCAGCCTGAATTTGTCCACTGCTGGACGTAGGCCTCCCCCATCGATTGCCACAATGACCGGTCCTGAGCCGCACGCATCCAGTGCACTCCCGCAACCTTGACCAGGTCATCGGTCCATCTTGCAGGAGGCCTACCCACGCTGCGTCGACCTGTCCGTGGCCGCCACTCTAAGACTTAAACTACTAATGGTACTAATTAAACCTTACAAATTAGAAGGTTTTTTTTTACAAATGTCGTTACTTTTTCAGCGATGTAAAATGAAATTCAAAAGTAATTTTCAGTTGTTTGCGAATGTGGAATGTGTTGTCGAATATTAATATCTGATATTTAATTCGGAACGAATAATTCGTAATTTCAAATTACATATACCATTAGTAATTTTGAAAATTTTTCAAGGAGCGTCGGATATAAAAATGATTATTATCAATTTTCTTATACAACAAAAATTTTCTTATTTTGTTATTAAAACTAAACATGGTTTTTATTAGATAAAAATATTGCGAAAGTCGAATAAGGACACGAAATTTAATTGCAAAACATTTAATATTTCTGATAAGGTTATCATAAGCAGTTAAAAAATAACATTTGGATATACTATGTTTAATAAACATAATAATGTATAAAAACATAACTGCAAGATAAGAAAATGGCTGGGAATTCCTCACAGCGTAAACGATACATACAAATGTATGTGTATTTATCTAAGGAAGGGTAGCAACTAAATATCTAAATATTTATAAGTAAACACATAAGGATTAATTCGTGTTGTTAATTCTTTGTTCGTCTCAAAAGAACAAAACGACAAATTTGAATTTCTTCATGAAATGCTTCATCGAAGATGATCTTAAGTCCCCCAGTGCAATGTTCATGAACGTATAGGTATTAAATTATCTTTCTTATAACATAATTTAGATTGGTTTTCATATTGGTATTATTATTATTATTTATTTATCTATTATTTTCATATACAATACAAAACTACATTATATTATAAAAATCTTTAGTTAATTGACTTAGGTGTTCACGTCCGCTTGTCAGGTAGCCATGAACAGAAATAAAGCAAACTTGAGATGAAATTCATGCGTTACGTTTTTACGTTTTCAGATGGGTGAAGGTCAACGACCTCATATGGCTTTTTTTCTATAACAATAAATTTAGTTTACAACCAAATATTATGTGAACTATTTTTGCTAAAAGTGCAATTTAAAAATAGAATCTAATGTTTTAACAATATTTTAATTATTTATATAACTTAAAACTTTCGTGGTTTTTGCTAACATAATGTAATAATTATGTCAATACTTTCATTATTTCTTTATAATTTTGAATGCATGCAATTTCCAATGTCCATATAAAGCAAACAACAATATTGGTGTTGTAAAATATTAGTCTGGTAAACACTACTTTGTCAAGTAGTATTGTGTCTATTGTTATTATAAAAAAACAGTAATTCTTTACAAATTTATGTCATATAAATAACCATTACATTTCTTCTTAGTAAAAATATTCTAGATGATTAAGGCCTTATATGGTCCATAATCCATTTCATATATTTTCTGACATCTGTGTATATAGTAGGTGGTTCAGTGCCGCAGTCCAAATTTCCGTAAGACACGATACCGTATTGTACTAGTTTGTATGTATTCGTTATGAAGCCTTCGTACATAAGTGGCCCGCCGGAGTCGCCTTTGCATGAATCGTGACCCAGCTCGCCGGCGCAGAATGTATTTGTCAATCGATTGTAAGATTCCATGGTCATATGACGATTCCTAATCAATTATACATTTTATTAAGTTATCAATATATATATACCACTTTGCCTAGTGTACCGCAGTTCAAAATAAGAAATATAACTGATATTCGTTGGACAGGTTGCTATTTGGTAATTATAGTTTTGGCTTCCTTCCTAAGCGCCAGTTACAGCCAGTTAATGTCGACGATTTCTATTATTAATTTGATTTACACAGTTACCAACCGCTATCATCATCTCCCTGGCCTTTTCCTACTCACGTGGGGTCGGCGCACAAGGTCTTATAAAACATAATGTTTTGGCTTTATTTTTTACAGCCGGCCGTCAACCCTACTTGGGAGAGAAATTTAATAATAATAGCTAAATACTTCAAAATGATTTCTATAAATGTACAATAATAAATAAGCTAAGTAGCAGCACAGCTTTTGAATGAATACCTACCCAAAATAGACTGCGCAAAAAGTAAACTGGGAAAATCAAATAGTCACAATATAGCCTGTCCAGTGGAATATCCAGTCAGTAGTTTTCACACAACATATTTTTTTTATATAGTTTCTTATATTAGTAACTAGCTTTTTCCCGCGACTCCGTCCGCGCGGAATAAAAAAAATAGAAAACGGGGTAAAAAAAAATCCTATGTCCGTTTCCTGGTTCTAAGCTACCTGCCCACCAATTTCCAGTCAAATCGATTCAGCCGTTCTTGAGTTATAAATGGTGTAACTAACACAACTTTCTTTTATATATATAGATTATAAACACCAACCTGTTGTACCACCTTAAGCACGTTCTGGGCGAAAATATTGGAACTCCAACTTTGAGTAGGACATTAGACTTCGTGTTACTTTCAGTTATACCCCAACCGGCCACAGTCCCTCTTTCACCATATATGTTTAAATTTAGGAGCGAATTTGTTATCGGCAGGCATATCAGACCAGAATTTCCTAAGAAAAAAAAATTTTTTATGGCGGTCTATCACACATTCTAGTATAATTTTACGAGAACTCACTGTAGCTTAGGTCGACAGATTTTTTAAGACGTAAAAGACCGATGTCGTTTATGATGAGAGGGTCGTTATTGTAAGCTTCGTGATAGATCTGCTCCGACACATCTATTTCCTGTCAAAAAGAAAGAAAGTTATTAATTTATATGAAAGTACACAATAGATTTTCATAAGTTTATATTGATTATAACATTAAACAAACTTTTTGCAATTGTTTTTTTTAAGTTTTTAGTTAATAGTAATTCAAAACGAATTTGACTTTATGACGTTGTTCTATTTGTCAAATCTTATCATTTCTCCTAAGGGAAAACAAAAATGTGTCATTTGCCATTTTGTGACGGCTGCCGTTTTGAATTTTACATAATGCACTGTACTCTATTTGTGCAAAGATATTTCATCTACTATTTTGTGACGGCGTCTATGTCATTTTTATAAGATGTACTATAGGCATATGTACCTATATAAACTTATCTATAAACATAGTCGACGAGCAAGCTAATAGTAGGAATTGAATAATGTAATCAATTAAGGGCCTATAAGGAATTTTAAGTTTTATCTATTTACTGGGGGTATGTTTTACTTATTTTATCTTCATTTCCATATCAGATTTAACCAAGGGTTATAGTAATTGGTCGCTAATGAGCAAGAATGCCCATAGGTAGATGATAGCAGATGATAAGTGATCTTTAATGGATAGGATAGATGATGTACAAATAAAGGTTATTTTCCTTTTCTACAAATACCCTGCAAAATACGCTGCCCCTTCTTTTCTTGTGAGAAAAATATAGATGGGGAAGACGGTTAATATTCGATTCCGGCACTCATTAGTCGAAACGAAGGAAATAGCTACTTACAATTTGCGTCTATCTTCTGTGTGGTTGTAGTATTGCACCGGCCGAGTGAGCCATTTGTGATAAAATTTTGAATTATAAATTTTGTAAAAATAAATCTTTATACCTGATATTTAGGTGCGCATTGGATAAAAGCATCTTCTCCAGTACAATCGATTTCTGTGCTGAGGTCGTATTCTCCAATTCGGACTTTGGAGACTTCCCTTCCCTTAATGCAATGAGCTGCAGTTAGCACGTATCTTGAATTAATCAACGAACCCCCACAGTTCATATATAAAGTACCGGCATCTGTTTTTTTTAAAAAAATATGGTTATTCTCTATATGTTATAAAACAAAGTCTCTTTTCGGGGCCATTTTTTGGCCGTTCTGTTAAAACAAAAATGGTAAAATTTCACTATTATACAGATAATTTGTTCCCGGTAATTTGAATTTGAGTTCCAATATAATTTATATTATGACTAAACAGCTTATTTCGCAACCAATTAACAGTTTACCTTTTTTTGGTTTACGCAGGCTTTGGTTTACTATTAGAGTTATGTAAAAATAATGTATGATGGAATAATAGAAATGCTTTGCCACCCGAGCGAAGCAGGGGCGAGTCATCATCATCAACTCTCTATACCCCACTGAAGGGTTCGGAACCTACCCTAAGTTAGGGGTGGCTTAGTGCGTGTTGCTTGACTTCATACATATCTTTGAATTTCTTCGCAGATACGTTGCAGGTTACATTACGATGTTATCCTTTATCGTAAAAACGTCGGATAAATGTTATAAGTAAATCGAAAAACACATTGGTAATTGGCGGGGTTGGAACCCAGTATCTGCAGATTAGAAGTCAAGTGCTGAACCCCTGAGCCACCGACGATCGGGGTGGATCGCTAATCTATCTTATATATATAAAAGAAAATCGTGTTAGTTACACTATTTTTATAACTCAAGAACGGCTGAATCGATTTGACTGAAAATTGGTAGCTTAGAACCAGGAAACGGACATAGGATAATTTGTACCCCGTTTTTTATTTTTTATTCCGCGCGGACGGAGTCGCGGGTAAAGGCTAGATATTTTATAAAACAAAGAAATAACGTCTAACCTGCAATTACACAATGTGAAAATTGTTTATCAATATACCAATAAGTTTGTTTTACGGTCGATTTAGACTGTTTCATATAAGTATTGACATATATCGTTGTCTCTGTTTTTGGGAAGAGAATATGAGGGAGGACATATGTATCAATACAAGTTTCACTGCAGTCGAAACCTACAATTATGAACTCACTTTTATGGATGATTATTGCTAACCAGGGGAACTCATATAGCGTAGTTCTGCTTCCGCCAACGATTTTATTTCCGTCTGTATCTCCGCATTCTTCCGACAACAGTTTTATATTGGGATGTTTTTCTATGTCGAATTCGTTAGTTGAATCATCTTCCAACGTTCGCATGTTAATCATTAATTCTGTGCAGCAGACCTGCCGAAAGAAAAAAAAAATCAAGTAGAAGGTAAAAGGGGTGGCGGTACTTCAAATATCATCGGTGTCATTTCATTAACCATTAGTTTCCACTGCCGTAAGACACTTATTAACACATATTTATCTCTCTGAGTCTCTAGTATAGTAGAACAGTAAATTTAATATCGCGATATAATATTTTAGACACGATACTGATGACAAAATTCCTACGCCATGGAATGTTCTTAAATTTTTATTAATAAAAATCAAGAATATTTGATGATAAGTCTACGACCTTTTTTTTTAAATTGATTTGTAAAGATACGCCGTTCTTGATATACATAGCTTATTTGAAGTATAGACGGGTTAGGTGAACCAGTGTCAGTTATCAAATTTTACCCTATATCAATTTGTAGACACTTATAGTGGTTACCTATTGAAAATTAATTTATTCAAAAATACTTAGATATTATTATAAACAAATTGAGTGCAAGGAAACTTTAAACGTATTCTCTCAACAAAATTTTAAATAAAAACCAAAAAAGACGATAATAATTAAAATAACTGTCTAGGTTTATTTAAAAATTTTTAACCTTGTGAGTGACTCCATCAAAGCCGCAGTGAGCATTTTTCAGCATTTTCACAGTTGCATCGCTTTTGTGATGTTTTACTCTCTCTAAGGCCTTCTCGCATCGCGTTATTAGAATACAGTCCTCGCAGTATTCTGTTGATAATACAAAAACATTACAGTGGTAGTGTCTGCGGCAGCAACAGCTGTTGTACGATGGTCCAAGACCACGTAGAAGACAAGCGTGATGTAGGAGTATTTCTAGGCTTATATATTCTATGCGAAATTAGGCGATGCATTATATTTTTTCATATTTTTATAAGTAGCGGTCACTTAACACCGGGTCACCTAACGCCCCATGACAATAATATATTAGGTAATTTTATCTAGTTTAACATTTCTTAGCAAATAAAATATGCTGTTTTATCATTTTACCATCGAATTGGCATACAAAATGAAGATAAAGAATGTTAAAGAAAGTATATAAACGGTAAATAATAATATATTTTCTTTCACCGTTGATTCGTTGCCGAGTTTTCTAGCTTTAGGTCGTAGTTTCATAAGTCGATAACTTGGAGTCACCGCATATTGACTAACAATTAATAAAATCTTAGAAGTATAAGTAAAAAAATAAATTCTTAGAAAATAAATTTTGTAATAAAATAATTTTTACTTACTATAACAACTTGCAATGCTAAACAATAACACTCCAAGCACCACTTTTATAAGTAACTTCATTATAAGTGATGCGCCTATCTCACTCAAGCTTGCTCTGACAACTGCCAATTTCTTGACGACAGCTTCTTATCTTCCTGAACTCCAAAAATTTATGTCATAGGGTATTTCCCATTTGATTTGCTTACATAAAATATTATTTATTCGAGAACGTAACAACATTTTATTAATAAATATTGAAAAAAAAAATTATCATTTGAGAAATATCAGTAACAGCGTCAGACATACGGCTGTAATCATTCCTTTATGTAGTAAACGTGCCACGCGTTCGAACGAAAAGATTTGAAGCGAATCATCGTTCCTTGTGCATACTGCTAAGGATTGGAATAAGTTGCCGGCGTCAGTCTTTCCGTCTAAGTAGGATGTGGGGCCCTTTAAGAGTAGAGTGAATAGGTATCTACAAAGCTAGCGCGTACCATCTTTTGACCACATCATCACTTCATCGGGTGGGATCATGGTCAAGCGCTAACTTGAAAATATATGGATTAGATGTACGTTTATATATAGTAGCTAGTATATACTAGCTGTCGCCCGCGACTCCGTCCGCGCGCAGGTAAAAAAATGGGGGGGGGGGGGGTTATGAAAAATAGATGTTGGCCGATTCTCAGACCTACCCAATATGCTCACAAAATTTCATGAGAATCGGTCAAGCCGTTTCGGAGGAGTATGGCAACGAATACTGTGACACGAGAATTTTATATATTAGATATATAAAAGAAAGTCGTTTAGTTACACTATTTATAACTCAAGATCGGTCGAACTGATTTAGCTGAAAATTGGTGGGGAGCTTAGAACTGGGAGAAGGAACTTTTTATCTTGTGTGCGTTTATTATGTAATACTAGCTGTCGCCCGCGACTCCGTCCGCGCGCAGTTAAAAATTGTTTAAAGTTTAAAAATATATGTGATTTTTGTATACTTCGTAAAACATAAGACTGACTTCAAATACACATTACAGCCGATTAATATATATTTTTTATATATATTTAATATAATTTTCATCAAGTTTCAGTAGGTAGTAGTAGTAGTTTCATAGATGCTGTTGCGTTACATCTTTCAAGGTACCACCAGCTGACAAACTTTCCACTGAGATACAGCAAGCAGATACATTAATTTTCATTCATAGTAAAAAAAAATTTTTTTTCATCTTCAAGGAGCCAGCTGACGTACATATAATCCACCTTGTTATGGTCAACTATGTTTTTCTTTCAAAATACTACATAAACTATACTCTGATAAATTTTCAAATGAGGGGAAATGCCTGAAAAAAAAAAATTTTTTTCTCCATGCGTGGGAGGATGCCACTGCCCACCCCACCCACGGAGCCGCAGCTGACGGTCGCGAGTATTCATAGTATAAGTCCCTTATGCATTTTACGAAGTTACGCTCGAGAAGAAATAATTGACCGAAAATGTACCTGGCTCCCGGGCTAAATGGTGATAAATTTTCAAAATCAACCAAGTTCACATAACTATTCAGAATTTTTCCATGAGCAGTAGTAAAATTTAGGTTTTACCGGTAAATCTAAATCAAAGTTGGATACTCAAAGTTTTTTTTTATTTGTCTGCATTGTTTACTTGATTTATAATAATGTTATTGTAAAACTCCGCCTTATGTTTGGAATTTTTCCTTTTTATCGTTCGTCGCTTGTGCTGGGGTTATCGTAACTGACATATGAACCACATTGAAATAACAAGAGGAAATCATACGTTATTTGAAATCCCTGCAAATTAGTCATTTTGCACATATTTTCTTTAATAGCCAAAAGTAGCAAACGAGCAAACGGCAACTTGAATTCGCCAAAATAGCGAATTGACCGTTGCTTATAGTGTTTTTAATTAGCAGACGCTATGCTTTTCTATCTTTATTCGACAGAGTCGTACGCAAAGAGGATATTTCCCATTCCTATGCGTCCTCTCCTCTGCCAAATTCACCTTTCCAAGTAGTATAATAAGCATAGAAACTTACATAAAATAAAAAAATACAAGACTCCCACAGTACGATTTGGGTCTTGTGCCTATTTTTAACATTGACAAGGGGGTAACATATTGTAAATTATGCTCACCAGGTCAGTTTCTCGGTCTATATAACTGAATAAAAACATTTCAACAGTTAAATTCTCTAAGACTCCTTTTTACATCCCATTATATATTTTCCACGTATTTATCATTATTTTATCTGTATTTTAAGACATATAATTATAATGTACTAGCTGTCGCCCAAGACTCCGTCCGCGCGAAATTAAAAAAAAACAATAAATAGCCTATGTGTTCTTTCAGACTATTGTCTACATCTATGCCAAATTTCGTCGAGATCCGTTTTGCCGTTCTGGAGATACCTTCAAACAAACATCCATCCATCCATCCAAACATTCGCATTTATAATATTAGTAAGATAAAGATTATACGAATGTAATTATGTAGTTAAATTACATCCATTCATTTGTCACAAATATTCAGACCTAATTACATTTTCTAAATACTCAATCAATTAACACTCGTCATTTGCTGGCGAAGGAATACTCGTAGTTCCGTCGATCGCTACAATAACAAGACGACATAGGACACAATGTAGTCTTTTCTTGTAATAAATGAATGGGAACGGTAATTGGATAAAATAAATATTCTCTATCGTACAGATAGTTCACCCTTCAGACCATGAAAGTTAAAGTATCAGGCCATGGATCTGTAACCTTTAGACTTCTTGCACTCATCGGCTATTCACTGCCGCCACTGTGCTTTTTTAATTAATTCAGGTCGCATTTTACAAAAATAAATTTATGGATATTAATGAAACGACGGTTGGTCTACAATTCAATAAATTTTATTAAGCTTAAGGTATTTTATAACAAGCAATTAATAGCGTTATGAAACATTATGATAAAATGACGACCACCTTATTATGTTCTATGTAAGTATATGGTGTTGAAAATAACAAAATTTCGGATTTTTTTTTAATTTGCGAAGTACTTGTGGCAACTTTTGATTTATCGACCACTTCACCATCGATGCTCTGTGTTAATTACTGATATCTAATTGAAATTAACAAGTAGTAAGTACTTTTTCTTTTCTTTTCAAAACAAATTATTATTCTATTCCTAAAAACTAAGTAAATATTGATTATCCAATCTCCTTTATCAAGTAGAATTCATAAGATTTATTATAACATCGTTCGAGTTTTAACTTTATGTTATATATAAACATATATTTTTTGTTTCTTTGGTAAAATTCTATGGTTTAATAGTATCCAAAATCCATTTCATATATTTTCGAACATCGGTATACATTCCAGGTTTGCTTAAACCACATTGCTCAAATCCGTAAGACACGATGCCGAATTGGACAAATTTGTATGTCCCATTGTAAGGTGCTTCGATCATGAGAGGTCCACCGGAGTCACCTTTGCAAGAATCACGGCCTTCGTCCCCGGCGCATATCGTATTCATCATCATGTTTGGTTTAAATATACGTGATTGCATGGCTCTGGAAAAATACAGTTTAATAGTTACTTTCAATATTATGTTTGCATGTATGTAAAAATCTTTCGAAGAAGAATTTCATAAGAGTGCGGTAAAAAATAAGTTCTTAAAAATATAAATATAACTTTAAATACAACAAACATTTTGATGATAAAAAATTATAGAAAATAATTAATTTTCTGTATACAAATAGGTAAAATTTGTAACATTGTTGTAAATAAACGTATGGGGTAAATACTTATAAGCTAAGTGTTCGTATTGTTAATTACTTTTTTTAGAGGTTAAAGGATAAACATGAAGTTCAGTGCATCATTTTTATTTGAGAACTGACGGGAATCTCAGACTAATTTAATATTATTCATGTCGTTTAGTCTTCTCTCTAACCTTAGCTTCTTTGGTTCAGACTATTATAAATTCTGAATATTTTCTGAAATTATTATAGTGACAGCAGATTTGGTGTTGCGAATGTCCATGGGCCTTACTGTTCCCGTCGCTCGTATGCCTAATAAAAAAAGGCGTGAACTTCATATTGTTGGAGTATGTTAGATAGAAATGTGAGTACGGACTGTATTTTCTCACCGTTTGTAAAACGATTTGCACGTCGTTTCTGGATATATAGGCACTTGAACTTTAAGAAGAATATTCGATTGCCGTTGATTCTCTGTCGCTCCCCAACCAGCTACCGTAGCGAATTCTTGTGCTATGTCCCTTTCCCGTAGATCCCTCATTATCGGTAAACAAATTGTTCCTGAATTTCCTATGGATAATAAGATATAATTCAGTGGTAGAACTTGGTATATTTTTGTGTTTAATTTAAATTTAGATTCGAATGACATCTCATTCTTCAAACGACTCAAGCCGTCTGGGTTACTAAAAAACTCAATGATGCAATCGCTATTTCTTAATATGAACATTAAGAAATAGCGATTGCAAATCATGCGTAAGCTGGTAATAAAATAAACTAATCTTATACATCATTATTCATTTTAAAATTAATCTTACTGTAAGAAAAGTCCACAGGAGTAGCGAGACGTAGCAGACCGATGTCGTTCAGGCTTATTGGTACTATCACGTAATTGGGATGAGATATTTTATGGGTAACGGCGATATCCTGTTGCAGAAAAAAGAGCTCTATTGTTACATACCAGCCATCATCAAGTGGTTCGAAAATAACAAATAAGTATAACTCCTATAACAGGTATCTCCTATATTCCATCCAATTATCTTGACTTTGTGATTGTGTGAACATTTAGTAGCATAGGAAAAACTCCTGATATCTCCTCATATTACGCTAACCTCACACTTTTTTCGAAATGCGTAACGATTCAGTGACTTGTCTAAAATATTTTGTCGCGTGCCATTGATGGCGCCATTCTTTCGCCACCCCTATGCTATAAACCGAGTCGCCACGTGATACCGCTAAAATGCCCATATATATCTGCCGTAAATTTTAAGGTATTTAGTGGTAGATCCCGCAACCGGTCGCCGGGTCGCTGGGTCGACCGGTGCAATACCACGAACACACAGACAGGCGTGAAGTGGAAGCAATTCCGCGTTTCGTCTGATGAGTGTGGTGCCGGAGGCCTAATTTTAGTAAACGTTCCCTTCCCATCCTTTTCTTACAAGGAAAGGATGGGGAGGGGAAGGGGATTTGACGGAGGAGGGGACACATAAGAAGAGGATATATCCCCTTTATGTGAATCTCCTCCTCTGTTGATCAAAGGTAGGCAACGCATCTGCAATTGCGGATGTCAGTGAGCAGCAGTCGCTTTGCTATTAAGGCGGATTAAGGTGACCGCTTGCTCGTTCGCCATCCTATGATATTAAAAAAATACATTTGATCAAAAATACATAACCTGAAATTTTGATTCACATTCGCGTATTTCATCCTCTCCCACGCAATCTTCAGGTTTGCTTATGTCGTAGTCTCCAATTCTAACTCCGACTATTTGTTTTTTCTCGATGCAGTGTGCGGCCGTCAGCACGTACCTCGCAGTTATAACTGAGCCTCCACATTTAAATTGCAAAGTTCTTCCATCTTCAACTACAAGCAAACGTGGTCAAAATTCTTAGATCATTTGAAATTCCCGTTCTCAGTGGGTGCAGTTAACATTTGACAATACTCACGTATGTATGAAATGAGGGCCAGCCAGGGGAACTCATACAGGCCCGCACTGGTTCCTCCAACAATTCTGTTCCCGTCTACATCGCCACACTCAGTTGGTAGAAGACGTATATTACGATGATTTTCGATTTCGTCTCCAGATGTTTGTGTGTTGATTTTGCTTTCATTTTCATCATTCAAAGATCGACTTGTAAAGAAATCAGAACAGCACACCTATTTACAAAATTTTATAATTAAAATGGTGATAATATTAGATCTCTGGATACAGTGGTCAGACAAAGCATCAGCCTTTGATGATGATGAATAACTAAAATTCCTTTCTGGTAGCAAAAAAAAATAAGCAAAAATATTCACTGACGTTGATGAATATTATAATATCTGTAATCTGATCGGGTAAAGAATAAATTTGAATAGCACTTGAGACTAAAATTACCAAACGCGGGGGACAAGCTAAAATTCTAGCAATCTAGTATCTGTCATGCGGGACGTAAACTTGTTAGTAAATAGCAGAGAAATGTTTTGATATAAAGTGTCAAATGAATTGAACAGAAGTATATTTCAAAGTGTATCTCAAGCACATAGAGATACTCGTATAGTTCAATTTCGTCTAATGTTACTATTTTTTGCATACTTTGGATGTCTAGATACTCGTAATATTGACGCTATGCCTTTTTTTGGTATCGGCGGGGAAATCTTCGAAAAATACCCTGCCTTCTGGGGGGGAAGACAGGGTTATGTGGGATTTGACCCACTAAAAACCCCTCGGTGGCCAGCCTCGAAGAGGGTTCTGGGATCTCCGAGGAACGCACCGGAACCTTCAGCACTTTACTATCCAGGACAGGACTCTGCCCGTTGCTCTAAGTGTTAAGGCAACATAGGACCACGCTATGTCTCCGTCTTCCTATGGGATCATCTTTGTCGACGATCAGGCCCCCCATGCTAATCGCCAATGGTTCCAAGGGTCCCTTAGATCGTTACAACGATTTAAGGGACTAACGACCTATTATAGCCGTGACAGATTACTCAGAGCGGCTCGAAGAGACACCCCGAGCCGTTCGCCTCCAAAGAGCCCTCTCTCTCTCCCGCTCTGCGGTCTCCTTCTGCCCTATCACGCTTTCACAAAAGGAGATTAGCGCCATCCACTCCTTTTTTTCGGCTAGTGCAGCTGCAACTACCGCCGGCAATGTAAGATTCGACCCGATCATTTGAACCAAGACCCGCCGCTCTAACTCCCACGCAGGGCATTCGGAGAGCGTGTGCTGCGCGGGGTCTCGCACCCCGCCACAATGGTGGCACTGCGGTGTTTGTTCGCGACTCAAAGGAGATGGTCCTATAGCCTCGTGCAATTTTGAAGAACTACATCCCTAGACCCCATTGACGCTATGCCTGTTACTATGATTATGGGCACCTTGAATGAACTCATATATTTGACGATTTGACGCTTCAATATATTTGCGCAGAGTGGGTGTTTCTATTAATTTGTGGACTTTGGTTGTACTTATACAATTGATCAATTTAGAAGTCCCTATATATCTGGATATCTTGTCTGCCACTATATTTATGCAGCTGACTGTACAGTTGATAGGTTATCAAAAGTCCGAATGACATACAAAACAGTGTCGTGATGTAGTGTTACCTTACGTTCATAAATCATATAACTTTACTAATGATGATCAAACCGATTGTTGTTTAGCTAGTTTTTTTAGTAATGTGAATATGTATAACCTTTTGAACACCTTCATAACCACAGAGTGCATTTTTCAGTTTTTGAATTGCCGCCGCACTTTTGTCTGTGCGGATCAGCTGTATTGCCGGCGCACAATCTGTTATCTTAACACAATCGTCGCATTGTTCTGTAATTGTAAAAGAAATTTATTGTTTTAATCAACCATATTTAGCGGATATTTAGTATTTTCAGCCGACTTCAAGAAGAAGGAGGTTATCAATTCGATTGTATTTTTTATGTGTGTTAACGCGAAGCTCCGCCACTGGTGCTCCGATTTTAATAAAAAAATATTTAATCGAAAGGTAGTGCTTGCAGATGGGTCCCATCTTTTTGATTATTTTTTAAAATAACTAGAAGACTAGTAGATTTTGAGTTTATCTTCAAACTGCGTTGCGAAAATTAGGGACATTTTTGCTTTCAGCGCTTACGTAGGCTAAACTATAGGACCTATATAATAAAAATGAAAGATGGTAGAATTGTAGCTCTTTAAATGTGCTAAATAAAAGTCCAGGATAGCATATATCTATCTTTTATAGTTTTCTCACCATAATGATTTTTTTTCTTAAGAAACATCAATAAATTCATGCCCTATTTCCGACGTCATTATTCGAATTCAGTATTAACCCTTATGTAAATAAATTTGTTCATTATCAAGAGAATTTAATGTAGATTATATTTGCTCTTGAAACTATACCATTCTGTCTAATAGTTTAGGAGATAACGAAAGAATAAAATTACGCGCAAACGAAAAATACTACAACGCGTTACATTGAAAAGCCCGATTTTGCTTTCTTGGCTTACGTAGGCCAAACTATATGACCTACATACAAATGATGTATGAAGTAATTATAGATCCTTAAATTTTCTAAATAAAGGTCTTGGGTGGCATATATCTATCGTCTATGGATGTCTCACAATATCCATGTTGTTGTGAAAAACGTCGATTAAAATGCACACGAATAACAGCGTCGTAAGCTTACGGCGCTATTATATTATATTCAGTTTGAATCCTTATCTAAAGAAATATGTTTGAGGGTATTAAATGCAGATTACATTAGCCTTTCAAACTATATCATTCTGACCAATAGTTTGGAAGATATCAAATGATTAATTAAGAAAAAAAGAAAGCCGACTTCATAAAAAAACAATCTCGAACAAAATGCACTAAAAAGTAACAAAATAATGTCATGAAAACCCTCTAAAGAAAGTTATCTTCTTGCTTATAATATGTCTATATTGTATAATTATTTGGATAAGGATTCTTAACGAATATAATATGATAGCGCCGTAGGCTTACGACGCTGTTTTTCGTGTGCATTTTAATCGATGTTTTTTCACAATAACATGGTGAGGTCTCCATGCGTGATAAAACTTGGTTTTCCAAAACCAAACTAAAGGGCTCAGGTATAACGCAATCTGAGTTTCTGACTAGAAATCGCCACAATATATTCTTGGAGGCTCGGAAGCGACATGGCATTACGAACTGTTGGACAAAAGACGGCATAATTCATGTGCTGGCATCGGATGGCTCAATCCACCAAGTTGAGAGCTTGGCAGAACTTGATGCTGTCCCGATTGAAGCCAGCCCTGCTTCATCTGCGCAGTCAACAGCCACAGATGGCAAGCCCTCTGTGAAATCGTTTGCTAATCAGATTCGCACAAAGCGAACCACAAGAAAATAGTGCATTTCTTTTTTTTTTTTCTCTTTCTATTTTATTATTTCCTGTATTCTAGTACATAGTTTCTTAAATGTTTAGTCTTCCACACACTTGGATAAGAGATTTTAGAATTGTGTACTGTGGTTTACTTATGTAACTGTAATTTTACACCTTTCTGTCGTCCTAATTTATAGATATTGTTTGTACAAATCCGTGTTGGTAAACAAACACTTCTAGGAATGACAGCTGTCACGCTGCATTTTATGATTGTACTCATTGACGCATACTTGTCAATCATGTCAAACTTCAAATGCACTGTGACGTGCAACGCCATAGACTATAATTAAACTACCATAGATGTCATTTAGAAATAATTTGTTTCTATAGAGGTTCTTGTTTGAACTTTATGGTTTTTAAGTACATTTAGTAATTATAATAGTATACGAGTACACTTTATATTTTTCTTTTTTTCTTTTTTCATTTAGTTTTTTTCATGTGAATAGTTTGTGTGACACATCGACAAGAGTGTCAGTAAATATTACAGTACTGTACGATTTACTTTACAACAGTTGACACCTGTGCTATGTTATAATAATGTTTTAATTAATGTTTCCTTTTTATTATTATCTTTATTTTTAATTTTCTGTTATAAATTGTTCGAACTTGACAGAAGCTGGCGGGTAGCAACAGCACCACATCGAAGCACTTTTGCAATTAGGTTTACATTTTATAATTTTTGTTTATATTATTATTTAATTATCCCTTTATTTATTGTTTATATATATATTTTATATTAAATTTCAATATTAAATGAACGATAGTGATAGTGACAATGTT
Source organism: Papilio machaon (assembly GCF_912999745.1). NCBI lineage: Eukaryota > Metazoa > Arthropoda > Insecta > Lepidoptera > Papilionidae > Papilio > Papilio machaon. Next base: position 5,054,760 of record NC_060002.1, read on the forward strand.
ACTGATTCTTCATTGTATAAATCAGCGTCTAGTGGATTGAATAGTAGTTATGAAAGTATTCCTCCAAATGATGTGGCCCTAAACTCTCATTTTACAGATGTCTCGAAAAACTTTAATATTGTCCATATAAATGCGCAGAGTATACCGGCACATTACCCCGACTTTTTAGCCACCTTTGATAGCAAAAACATACATGCCATTCTTGTATCAGAATCCTGGCTTAAACCCTGCCTGGCCTCGACTTCTTACTCTCTACCAGGGTTTACTCTCATTCGCAACGACCGCACACAACGGGGAGGTGGCGGCGTTGCTATATATCTTCGTTCCCACATTCCGTTTTCAATTATTAATAATTCAGATCAAAATCAAGACGTGAACGCAGCAGAATACTTATTTATCGAAATACTCTTTTGCCATACAAAACTACTTCTAGGAGTCCTATACAGTCCTTCTTCAACAGTTGACTACTTTTCGGCATTTGAACACCTCCTGGAAGAATTCGTATCCATATACGATCATATCATTATTATGGGAGACTTTAATACGTGTCTTTTAAAACAAGACGTAAGATCTGCAAGATTAAATAATATTATTGAGGCAGCCAATATGCACATTCTTCCTCTTTCAGCCACACATTTCTTTCCGAATTGCGTCCCATCACTTCTAGACCTAATAATTGTCTCTTCTCCTGATCATGTTGCTAAGCATGGTCAATGTGCTGCCGATGCTTTTTCATATCATGACCTTATTTATATGTCATATAAAATCCGACCTCCTAAGGCAAAGTCAAAATTTCTACTTCAGCGCAACTTTGCGAATATGAATCTTGATAAATTGAGAAAGGATGCCCTGAACACCGACTGGAACGTAATTTTCAGTGCCAAGACAGTTGATGAACAGGTGGACACATTTAATTCAATATTAGTCAACTTATTCGATATCCATGCTCCTATTCGTCCAGTGAGAATTCGCCACGCACCTGCACCTTGGCTAACTGAAGATATTAGAAATCTAATAAATAAAAAAAACAAAGCCAAGGCTAAATACAAGGCCAATCCCAGCGATGAAAATCGTGAAAAGCTTCGACAAGCTCGAAATCGCTGCAATATGGCGTGTAGAGATTCACAACGACGCCATATCCATAAATCTGTTCAAGATGAAGATCCTGCCAAGGTCTGGAAATTTCTTAGAAAACTTGGAGTTGGTAAGCAACAGAACTCTCCAACAGATAATACTGACTTAAATGGTCTCAATCTCCATTTTTCCTCTTCATCGTTCATAAGTAACATAGATAAATCGAACACCTTAAAATATCTTTCTAGTATACCCAACTCCAGTAACTGCTCTTTCAATTTTAGTCAATTCACGGATCGTGATGTTGAGAAGAGTATTCTATCCATTTCCTCTGACTCTGTTGGCGGTGACTGCATTAGCCGTAAGATGGTCATTCCTTTACTTGATATTCTTATTCCCATCATCAAACGCATCCTAAATTATTCAATTACCACCAGGTCATTTCCCAATCTATGGAAAGAGGCACAAATAATTCCTCTACCCAAAAAGTCCAAACCATCCTCTCCGTCGGACTATCGACCAATATCCATACTTCCGTTTTTGTCCAAAGTCCTAGAGCGCCTTGTCCATCAACAACTTAACTCCTTCCTCTCCTGCAACAATCTTTTAAATCCATATCAATCTGGCTTCCGTCCTGGCCATAGTACGGCTACTGCACTCTTGAAAATCACTGACGACATAAGGTTAGGAATGGATGATCAAAAGCTCACGGTGCTGACATTGTTGGATTTCAGCAATGCTTTCTGCACTGTGGATTTTGATATTTTACTTGCAATTATGCGCTCTCTTAACATATCTCCGGCTGTGATTGACTGGTTTCATAGTTACTTGTATGGGCGTCGGCAACGTGTGCGAGTTCAAGATAATTATTCCTCTTGGTGTAGCATAAATGCCGGCGTACCGCAAGGTGGCGTGTTGTCCCCACTTCTATTTGCAATTTTCATTAATTCTATAAGCTCTCAAATATCTTCTCTCTACCACCTATATGCAGACGATCTCCAAATATATAACCAGTCGACTTTAGCTGATTTACCAAGTGCTATAAATATAGCTAACATGGATTTGGCCAGTATTTCGCGTTGGGCTAAATCTTATGGTTTGCAAGTCAATCCTGCTAAGACGCAAGCTATCATTGTTGGCAGCTCGCGTCTTATTAGTAAAATTGACTGGCATCAACTACCACCTATTATATTTGATGGCATAATAGTCCCGTACAGTGACACTGTGAAAAATCTTGGCGTGCTGATTGACCGTAATTTATCTTGGGTACCGCAGATACGGGAATTGAGTCGAAAATTGTTCGGAGCCCTTGGTTCTTTTCGACGCTTGTGTAATTTTCTTCCGATTCCTACCAAAGTTGCGCTTGTTCAGTCCTTACTTCTGCCTATACTTGACTATGCCGACATTTGCTATCCTGATCTCACAGAGGAGCAATTAAATAAACTTGACCGCCTTCAAAATGTTGGTATACGGTTTATATTTGGGGTACGCAAATATGACCACATATCCGAATATCGTGTAAAGCTCAAGTGGCTCCCAATCCGTCTTCGCCGGAATGCTCACATTCTTTCTACTTTATATAATATACTGTTCAATCCACTTGCTCCACATTATTTGAAAGAACGTTTTAAGTTTACATATCTCACTCATGACCACACCTTGCGTTCTAGTACAAACTTTTCCCTTCTTACTCCTTCACACACTTCTTCTTTCTACTCAAAATCGTTCACGGTTTACGCTGTGAAACTATGGAACTCCTTACCTCTCTCTATTAGATGCAGTAAAAGTATTGAATCGTTTAAAAAACATGTCAAAGATCACTATCTGCAGCTCTAATTTGGCTATATATATATATATTGCTGAAATATTGTATTATTTTATTTTCTCTTATTAATATTTCTATTGTTTTTATTTATATTTCTTATCACGGTTCGTGTGCACCCTACCGATTTGGTTTACTTAGCTTAATTTCTACCCAAAGGTTGTCTGGCAGAGATCGCTGCTTAGCGATAAGACCGCCTTTTGTGAAAATCCTGTTGTACTTTCTTTTTTTGTAACTCCATGATAGTGCACAATAAAGTATATTTGTATTTGTATTTGTATTGTTATTGTGAGACATCCTTAGATGATAGATAAATGTACCAAGCATTTTTATTTAGCAAATTTAATGAGCTATAATTAATCCATACATCATTTTTATGTAAGTCATATAGTTTGACCTACGTAAGCCCAGAAAACAAAATTGTGCTTTTCGTTTCTGCGTAATTTTATTCTTTCGATATCTCCTAAACTACTAGACAGGATGATATAAGTTTCAAGGGCAAAAATAATTTAAATTAAATTTTCTTGATAATGAACAAATTTATTTACATAAGGATTAATACTGAACTCGAATAATAGCGTCGGAAATAGGGCATGAATTTAATTGATGTTTCTAAAGAAAAAAATAATTGTGTAATTTAAATAATTGTAATTATTGTGAAAAAACTATAAAAGATAGATATATGCTATCGCGGACTTTTATTTAGCACATTTAAAGAGCTACAATTCTTCGATACATAATTTTTATGTAGGTCCTATAGTTTATTCTACGTAAGCGTTAAAGCAAAAATGTAGCTAATTTTCGCAACACATTTTGAAGCTAAATTCAAAATCTACTAGTCATTAAAAAAAAATGGGACCCATCTGCAAGTACTTCGTTTCGATTAAAATAATTTTTATCAAAATCGGATCACCAGAGGCGCAGCATCGCGGTAACACACATAAAAAATTACAGTTGAATTGATAACCTCCTTCTTCTTGAAGTCGGCTAAAAACTACGCGCATCCGAAAAATGCTACTGCGGCGCGCGGCTTCACAGAATTAAAGGCACGCTATGATGTATTAGTTCGTTACTTTTGAATTAGTATACCGATTTTGAAAATTACTTCTTTGTTTAAAGGATGAGAGGTTATCTGCTGCATTCTAAATTACTTTTTGAATTGAAGTACATACATATTAAGCATATTAAATAGGAATGCCCTTTTCTTTATTTGTCTTATTTCCATCCTTTTTTTATATCAGAAGGTGGCAAACCAGCAAACGGCCACCTGAATTCGCCGAAATAGTGAGGCGACCGTTGCCCATAGACATCCAGACGCACAGAAAGAGAATGTTTCCCCTTCCTTTGCGTCCCCTCTTCCGCCAAATCCACTTCCCCTTCTCATCCTTTCCTAATAGGAAAAGGGTGGGAAGGGAATGAGGACTTAAATTATTCCTCAGGGACCATTTCCGTCCTCATACGTATTAAGGAAATTTGTCAAAAAATTTGACAAAAAATTGAGAAATAAAATAAAAATTAAATAAAAAGCCGACTTCATAATCTCAAAGAAAATGCACTAAAAAGTAACAAAATAATGTCATGAAAACCCCGAAAGTAAGAAAGTGCTCTTCTTTCTTGTAACATGTCTATATTGTATAACTAGCTTTTACCAGCGACTTCGTCCGCGCGGAATAAAAAATAGAAAACGGGGTAAAAATTATCCTATGTCCGTTTCCTGGTTTTAAGCTACCTGCAAACCAATTTTCAGTTAAATCGATTCAGCCGTTCTTGAGTTATAAATAGTGTAACTAACACGACTTTCTTTTATATATATAGACTAGCTTTTACCCGCGACTCCGTCCGCGCGGATTAAAAAATAGAAAACGGGGTAAAAACTATCCTATGTCCTATTCCTGGTTCTAAGCTACCTGCCCACCAATTTTCAGTCAAATCGATTCAGCCGTTCTTGAGTTATAAATAGTGTAACTAACACAACTTTCTTTTATATATATAGACTAGCTTTTACTCGCGACTCCGTCCGCGAGGAATAAAAAATAGAAAACGGGATAAAAATTATCCTATGTCCGTTTCCTGGTTCTAAGCTACCTGCCCGCCAATTTTCAGTCAAATCGATTCAGCCGTTCTTGAGTTATAAATAGTGTAACTAACACGTCTTTCTTTTATATATTAGGTCCTTACATATGAAATTGGCGTTTTGTATGGGAGGAACAAAAAGTCGAATATTTTTTAATATAATATATTTAATTAATCAAAGTATGAACCATTATTTTCTATGCACTTTTGCCATCTCATAGGTAGTTCATTGATCCCTTTACTAAAAAAACCAGTCGGACGGGAATCAATAAAATCTTTGAAGGCGATTTGGACTGCCCCATCGGAGTTGAATTTTTTCCCTTGCAAGAAGTTATCCAAATTTCGAAAAAAATGGTAATCTGTTGGAGCAAGGTCCGGGGAGTACGGAGGATGTCTTAGACTTTCCAATTGAAGCTCTTCTAATTTAGTAGCCGTCTGTTGCGCAGTGTGTGGTCTAGCGTTGTCGTGAAGCAGCAGTGGCGTGGAGCGATTGACCAGCCTAGGTTGTTTAGCCGCTAGCTTTTCCATCATGGTTTGCAATTGCTGACAATAGACATCAGCCGTAATAGTCTGGCCAGATTTGAGAAAACTGTAATGAACAATACCGGTAAGTAAGTCCACCAAACGCTTACAAGTAACTTTTTTGGGGTTAATTTTCGCTTGGGGCAGGATTTGGCTGGCTGGCCAGGATCCAACCATTGCGCTGAGCGCTTCCGATTATCGTAAAGAACCCATTTTTCATCACAGGTAATGATTCGGTTTAAAATACCTTCATTATTGTGCCGGTTTAGTAATGTAACGCAACAGTCGACGCGCGTTTGCCGGTTTGCTTCAGTCAATTCGTGAGGTACCCACCTTTCAAGCTTTTTAATCTTCCCAATTTGCTTCAAGTGAATTAAAACAGTTTTATCACTAACATCGCAGCCTGCAGCTGACTCGGACGTGGTTTGCGATGGATTCGCTTCCACAATAGCCTTCAACTCTTCATTATCAGCTTGAGTCTCAGGCCGTCCACGGGGCTTGTTCTGCAGATCGAAATTTCCAGAACGAAAACGTTGGAACCCAAAACGAACTGTGTTTTCTTTTGCAACACGACCGCCATACACATCATTCACCCTTCGAGTCGTTTCCGCAGCACTAGTGCCACGGCGGAACTCGTACTCGTAAATAATGCGATATTTTAAGTTTTCCATTTTGTAAAATGAGTGACGCAAACAGAAAAAAGCAGAAGAAAAAAAACAAAGGAATGACGGTCATCGAACCACAAATACATGAGTCTATAGCTGTACAAATTTGAATTTGGAATTCCTTACCAAAGAGGAGAAATTCGTGATTAAAGTGGCCAGTACGAAAAACGCCAATTTCATATGTAAGGACCTAATATATAGATTATTGTTATTTTGGAGTCGGTTTCGGCCTAAGTAGGGACATAGACGTAACTATGTTTAATACATCTCAAATATAAAATGTCACTCATTTACTTTGTATTTACTTAGATTCTATATTTCTCATTTATTATAAAGACATGATTATTTGGTAGTTTTCAGGTCCCTGACACTGGTATTGTTCAAGAAAAAAATGAGATTAAAGTAAACATCGGAACATTTAAGCTTTTTGCAAATATACTTTCAAATTATTAATTATAAAAGAAGCAAGTAATAGTAAATAGTTGTCAATGTATTTTTATACTCACTGAGGGCAGCGGTGAGGGCCGCGAAGAGTACACAACACAATACAGTGGGGTGTGAACGCATCGTGCAGACACGTTGTCCACTCGCCGTGCCTTTCTCGATACTAACTACGCCCGATATTGGTTGCCAACATCAATCTATATTTTCTGGACACAATTTTTCCTGAATGGCTTCTTACCAGTCATCTGGTTTTACCCACTTTATTGTTTACTGTGTTTTATTGACCTTATCGGAAGTTTACAAAATTTTATTAAAGTCCTCTTAATTATTTACTTATATTGTTATTTTTTAAGTGACTTATCTTCCTAGCTCCACGTAGCGGGGCAGAGGAAGTCGCTCTATTCTGGGTGCTGGGCTCTGCGCTTGGTATATGATTCTTTAAATGCATCGTGTGTCCTTATGTCCTTAGGTGATTAAGTGGCTCGTACCTTGGTTAACCATCAGTTCTCTATTTAACGTACACTTTTTGGTTAGATCGAAACGTCTTAATTCAAGTTTTAAATATTTGACACTTGACATGCTCCAAAAGTAGATAGTTGTGCAGTGTGTATAAATGAATTATGTGTTCATGTAAGTTACGTGACAAGATCAATAGTCACACATCAGGCGGAACGTTTTCGTTGTCACTTTTCCTGCACTATTAGCCCGTTATGATTGTTTCCGACAGCGTAAAATGATGAAAGTATTTACGAGATAGATTTTAATGAGTAAGACTAAAGAGTAATTAAAATATTAAAAACGCAGGCAATAGATGGAGTTATTTCATCTTATTAATAAACCACATTTTAAAGAATTTCCTTGGATGGCTACGTAGGTAGGCTCTGGTATTTATTATAGCTATTAACTTAATTCGAGCCTATGTCGACTTATAATTGTTAATTATTCTAGTATCTCAGAATTGCAATTTGTGGGACACCTAATTTTTCTACACATTATGTCCTCGCTATAAGGTTCTTTGATGGTCCAATTACCATCCATCCATCCATTCATCCAAACATTTGCATTTATAATATGAGTAAGATTACAATAGGTAAAACCGCAAATGTTATATTGATCAGGAATTACCAAAGCAGATGTTTCTATACACATTTTATATCTTACTAAAATTGTAAATGCGAATGTTTAGATGGATGGATGTTTGTTGGAAGACATTTCAAGAACGGCTGCGTGGATCTCGCTGAAAATTGGTATAGGTGTATAACACAGCCTGGAAGAACAAATAGGTTACTAATTGAGTTTTTTATTTGAGAGCGTTAGGGGGGTAAGGGGAGCGGTATCAATATCTCATCCGTCCCAATTGTCAACCTCACCTGCACGCGCCGGATGGCGACGGAGACCGAATAGTTTCCGTGGTGCCCCCTGCAAATCTACAAACGAGGCTCTGCCGACCGATCAATGGCGGTATATCCATACTTCCTATCAGTTTACTGAATAGAAGAGGCTATACCAAGCCTTAGGACCTAAATAGTCTTTTAAAAAGTCTAGAACGAATGAAGGACAAACACATGGAAGCAAGATTGAAAAATTATCTACCCCAGGAGGTAGGTAGGTCTAGGTACCAGCGGTGCTGGTGGATCCCTCCCTGAGAAAATCTCGGGCAGCCCCACGTATTCTGGGGGCACAGTTTTGCGGCCAAACCTGAAACTCTCCGGGGTGGCTGACCAGGCTTCGGAGGTGGAGAATTCTAGTGGATTTAAGAAGCACACGGTTCAACAAACCCCTCACAAAAGCTTTTTCAACACCCGCCCTAGGGCAAATTCATTAAACAACCTTAATATTGGACTCCAAATTAGTGAACCCAATACTACCCGTACAGAAACCATGCCTCCAGAATGGCAAAGAGTTCCTATATTAAGAAATAAGAAAAGACAAAGAACATCGGGTTCACCACCAAAAGAATTTTCTTTAGAGAATAGATTTAGCTCTCTATCGACTGATGTAGATATGCCCGGCCCAGCAGAAGTCACTAGGAAAAAAGAAAACAAACCACCACCCCGTATATTATATGGTATAGAAGATATAAACAAATTAATTGAAGCCTTTGAGTCTGTATTGGGACGAACGGACTATTCACTAAAAATTATAACAAAAAACCAGTTAAGAGTAAATTGCACAACAGTACAATCTTATAAAAAATTAATGACCTTCGTGCGCCAAAAATAATTAATAGGACACATATTTACACGTAAAGAAGAAAGACCATATAGAATTGTAATAAAAAATTTACATCAGACAACACCCCATGAAGCAATCATAAGAAAAATTGAAAAATCAGGCAACAAAGTTAGAGGTCAGATTATTAATGCTAAAATTGGACCAAAAAAAACACCTTCAACAACTTTCTTTGTAAACATTAAACCTGGTGCCAACAATAAAACAGTAAAAGATATAAGAGTCATATAAAATACAAACGTAACAATTGAAGATCCCAAGAAACGTGAGGTTAAAGCTCAATGTACAAAATGTCAACAATATGGTCACACGAAAAATAACTGCTTAAGGCCAAATAGATGCATAAAGTGTGAAGAGGCATATAATACTGCAGACTGCCCTAAGAAAAGATAGAAATACTCCAGCAAAATGTGCCCTATGTCTTAGTAGCCATCCAGCTAATTATAAAGGGTGCGAGGTTTATAAACAAACCCTATCGCGGAAGTATAATGTTAAAAAGCCAGAATCTCTCTCGGAATATCAATCCGAAAAAGTCTAGTCCACTACCGTCCACCTCAAAAGCGACGAAGGGGCGAAATTTGTCTCTTTGTAAAGGCATTTTTTCTGTAATTGGAATAGCGCGAACGGGCCTGAGTGTACATCGTTAGGATTAGGTCTAGGAAGAGATGGATGTATTGGTGATGTAAATGGTGTGACGTAAAAGGTGATGATAAAGACGAGACCGACGACTAAACGACGAAAACCTAGTGAGCTGACTCCGCATATAGTCGGTAATAATCAATAATATCATATTTCATTCATTTATTTATTTTTTGTTGAAATTGAAATTTCATTTACCTCGAAGTCCCTTCCCAGAAGGACTATTAGGAGTAATAAATGGTGAAGAAGCTAGTGAGTATTACGATACTTCTAGCTTTTTACGTAGTAGTATGTAGTTACTTTGTTTTTTTTATTTCGGTTAGGTACTTGACTTTTTAAGTTATACAGAAGTTTTATACATCCCTTAATGTTCAAACACATTTTTTTCGACTTTTACTAGATTAAATTCGAAGTTAAATTTTTTTTTGTTAACGTATGTTTGAAATGACTTATTTTTTTAATGTTATTTCCTGAAGGATTTCTTTAAGGTCATTGCATAAAGGAGGTTGGCTAATAGAACTATAGTATTTCCCCTTACTTTATATAGGGGACATATAGCAAAGATCACTTCCCAGTTCCATCGTTTCCGGATAAGAAAAGCGTAGGAAGAAGAGTAAAATCCAAAGAATAAAAAAAAATAACTTTATTGTTTTTATTACTATCTATGGTTTAATTGTATCCAAAATCCATTTCATAAATTTCCGGACATCGGTATATATTCCAGGTTTTTCTGAGCCACATAGTCTAGGTCCATAAGAAACAATGCCGAATTGGACAAATTTGTAAGTACCATCGTAATATGATTCGAGCATTAGAGGTCCACCGGAGTCACCTTTGCAAGAATCGTGGCCTATTTCGCCGGCGCAAAACGTATTTGTCATCCTACCTGGTCCGAGCTGTCTTGAAGTGCTGGAAAATAATATACTTAAATTAATAAATTGTAAACTCACATCTTTTGACTCCACTGACGTTATCAACCTTGAATTAAACTGTGTCTTTCATATTTAAACTTACGCGCATATTCCTTAAAAAGAAAACAAAGTTTTCAATAAGTTTATAATATGTGATATTATTACACTTTTAAGAAATTGACATGATAAACTTTCACATCTGTCTTATACTAGTTGTCGCCCGCGGAATTAAAAAAAAACATAATAAATAGCCTATGTGATCTTCCAGACTAAGTTCTACATCTGTGCCAAATTACAACAAGATCTGTTGAGCCTTTCCGGAGATACCTTCAAACAAATATCCATCCATCCATCCATCTAAGCATTCGCATTTATAATATTAGTAAAATAGCAGATGCCCGCGACTTAGTCCGGGCGGAATTAAAAATAATATAACCTATGTCACCCAGAGCTTAGTGTAGTTTCCCAACTTACAAAGAATTTTTCAAATCGGTTCAGTGGTTTCGGGGCCTATTCAGTGGAAACAATCAAATCTCATTCTATTTCAAAATACTAAGATAAGGTTACGAGTACCTCGCCTAAGAATCTCAAGTAACCACGTCCATATATTAGAGTTATATATGGTTTTATACTCCTCACCTTTTGTAGAGCATGTTGCACGAGGATTCTGAGAATATAGGCAATTCAACTTTAAGTAGAATATTGGATTTAGTTTGTATGTCGGTCATACCCCAGCCGGCTACGACACCTCTTTCACCTACTAGATCTTTTTCTCGTAGATCTTTTGTGATAGGCAAACAAATTGAACCAGAATTTCCTGAAGTAAAAAGTGGAATTTAATTAGACATTGTTATACAACTAAAAAGTTACCTAACACATTCAACACTATTGAGTATATAAATAGCAAGCTTAAAGTCGGTTAAATTTGAACCAAATAGAATAAAAAAAACAATTTAAAACATCATAGTGATAAGCCAAAGTGGTTTGATATCGAATATCGATTTCGGCCGTAATACTGACTAAAGATCTTATATTAAAGTACGTTAGTGGAATATAAATACAAAAAAAACAAGTCTATTGGTAAAACTTACTGTAAGAAAAATCCACAGGTCTGGCGAGACGTAGCAGACCAATGTCATTTAATATGTATGGTTGTGTAACATAACCGCGATGATGTATTTTATGAGATACGGCGATATCCTGTTGGAAGTACAACATAATTAGTTGCGATTATCCAATAGTTTTTGACGTGCAACTTGGATTATCTAGTATTGTTTACCGTAATTAGGAACCTTCGAAGGTATAATATGTTTTTCTACGTTTCTAGGTATTATGAACCATAGCCACGTACCATGGATAAAATATTGTCTTCTGTATAGGTGTTAATTCCTGTTTTATTTTGTTAATTTATTCATTATAATTATGCTCATTATAATAGATTCGAGTTCTAGGCAGTTAAAGAGATGAAAAGATAGAACGTGTAGCGGAAATGCAAAATTTAAGTATTTTTAATGGATGTGTGGTGTAACAAGAGTGCATAGGATACGAAAATATGAAATGAGTATATTAGAAGAAGTCTAAAAGTAGCAGTGAATTAAAAGGTAAAAGATGGTTTGGGCATGTTATGAGGAGGGAAGAATTGCATGTGACAAGAAGAACTTTAATGATGAGTGTTAGTAGGGCTAGGAAGAGATGGAAAGATGAGGACTAGGAGAGGAAGAAAACCGATGATGATGTATTATTCCTATTATTTGTATGAGTTTAGTTTATTATTTGATAAGAAAATTGCTATACCTGAAATTTGGATTCACATTCGCGTATTTCATCCTCTCCCACGCAATCTTCAGGTTGGCTTATGTCGTAGTCTCCAATTCTAACGCCGACTATTTGTTGGTTTTTGATGCAGTGTGCGGCCGTCAGCACGTACCTAGCAGTTATAACTGTGCCTCCACATTTAAACTTTAATTTTCCTTCATCTACAATCGAAACAGTCAAAATTCTTAGAACATTTTAAATTCTCGTACGCATTAGTTGCAGCTAATATTTTACAACACTCACTATCTCTGTATGAAATGAGGGCAAGCCAGGGGAACTCATACAGGCCTGCACTGGTTCCTCCGACAATTCTGTTCCCGTCTACATCGCCACACTCAGTTGGTAGAAGTCGTATGTTACGATGATTTTCGATTTCGTCTCCAGATGTTTGTGTGTTGTTTTTGCTTTCATTTTCAACATTCAAAGATCGACTGGTAAAGAAATCAGAACAGCACACCTATTTACAAAATTGTATAATTAAAAAGGTGATAATATTAGATCTCTGGATACAGTGGGCAGACTAAGGCTGATGATGTTTAACTAGAACTTGTTTCTGGTGGTAACAAAAAAAAAGCAAAAAATTCACAGACGTTGATGAATATTGTAATATATGTAATCTGTTCTGGTAAAGAACAAATTCGAATAGCACTTGAGACTTTAAAATTACGAAACAAACTTATTAGGTTATCAAAAGTCCGAATGACATACAAAACAGCGTCTTAATGTTTTCCCTTATGGTCACAGTTCTATATAACTTTGCTCATGATGAATAAATGTTACAGATTTTTGTAAAGCTAGTAGTCTTTCTAATGTTTTAAACAAACGTTTTAATGTGAATGTGGATTACCTTTTGAACACCTTCAAAACCACAGAGTGCATTTTGCAGTTGTTGAATTGCCGCCGCACTTCTGTCTGTGCGGATCAGCTGTATTGCCGATGCACAATTTGTTATCTTAACACAATCGTCGCATTGTTCTGTAATTGTAAAGATAATTTATTGTTTTAATCAACCATATTTAATATTTTTTATAATACTCCTTAAATTATTGTTTACTATATATGAAAAAATTCATTACTCTTCTCAGTTCCTTAAGAAGTTTAATAGGTAAAGTTTATTACATTTTAGTTAATTATTTTCACATCAGACTTTGGTTAATATTTAAAAAACAACATAATTATTTAGTAGTTTTCAGGTCCCAGACACTGGTATTGTACAAGAAAAAAATGAGATTAAAGTTAGCGACGGAATATTTAAGCTTTTTGCAAGTATACTTTCAAATTAACATATACTATAAATGGAGCAAGTAATAGTAAATAATTGATAATGTATATTTGTACTCACTGAGGGCATTGGTGAGGGCCGCGAAGAGTACACAGAACAATACAGTGGGGTGTGAACGCATCGTGCAGGCACGTTGTCCACTCGCCGTGCCTTTCTCGATACTAACTACGCCCGATGTTGGTTGCCAACATTTCAGTTTCTGGACACACTCGTCTGGTTTTACCCAATTTGTTATTTACTGTGCTCTTTTTATCGTAGTAGAGGGGATATTAATGTAAACATTATTTTACTTTAAAGGCCCAAACAACGTTGAATCTTAGGATTTACCAGTGAACCATTAATTTTACCAATTTATTATGGTAAAAGTTCAATAAGTTATGTGGTTTTTGTTTATTTCTACCATTTACTTGGTAAAACATAAGACTGATTTAAATACATATATCAGTGAATAGCCGACTTATATAAAAAAAATTACGAAGATGTTTTTTTTATTTTTTTTCATTAATCAACTTCAACTACTATAAATTCTTAAAAAAGTAATAATAAAAATTTAATGATATTTAAAAAAAAATACTTTTAATAGGATATTTATAGACATTTATAATTTTTATGATTAATACTTAAATCTTGAGCAATACCAAGTGAATGGTGGTAAATGCTCAAAATAAACCAAGTTCACATAACTTTTCAGAATTTTTCCATAGGCAGTGGTAAAAGTTAAGTTTTACCGGTAAATCTTTAGATTATTAGGTAAAGTTAGATTCCCAAAGTTTTTTTTATTAAGAACTAGCTGTCGCCCGCGACTTCTTCTGCGCGGAATTTAAAAAAATATGTAGCCTATATGTTCTTCCAGACTCTGGTTTATATCTTTATATATAATTTCATTAAGATCCATTTCAAAGCATTTTTAGAGATACATTCAAACAAACACCATTTATCCATCCATCCATTTATTTTTTTTAAATTTCTCTGTCATAATAACCTACTCCAGAAAATAACAAACACAACAAAATAAAAGTGAAATCGGTCCAGCTGTTCACGCGTGATGGCGTGACCAAGGGATATAGGGATTCATTTTTATATATATAGTTTCCAAACTAATTAATCTATGTGCAGCATGTTACTTAATTTCTTGACGATGTTGGTTTGGTTTTCCGTTTAAAACATATTGTTATCTCTATTTTGTTAATGATAATGACAGGGACGACGATTTGTTTTATACAGAGATTTTGGTCTCTGAATTCTAGGGTTAGAGAAATGTGCAGATCGATCGCTACTTTGTCGACTTTGCTCGTAGATACCTTAAAAGTTAAGTTTGCTTTGAAATTTATAGTCATGTGCTCAGCTTATACTGAGCAAGTACTTAGCTAAGGCAAAATAACTAAAACCATTGATTTAACGAAAAATGCTTTCGATAAGCGAGTTCGAAACTGACTCGAAACAAAATTTTTTATATCGCTAAAATGAATTACCATTCACAATACCCGTGTTCCCACAAATTCCTCAAACCTGGGTTAGTCTTGCAGCAACTAACTGTATTCCTGAAGTGTGCTATGTTCGTGGAGGACACGCCCGTGGGTGGGTCACGGAATATCCCCGTTTCCCTTTCTTTTCTCTTTTCGTTCTGATTTTTCCTGAAAACGAAAATAGTCTATATTTATAGTTTAAGCCGCCCACGCCGCACTATAACATTGTCATTGTTTAAACCAAATGGTATTTCGTTACGTTTGTTTGTTATCAATAAATTCGAGCTAAAATGCCCTTAAGTGCGTTTGTCTGCATCGTATAATTGATTCAAAATAATATTGTTGTAAAACCTAGCCTTGTGTTTGGAATTTACCTTTTTATCATTCAACGCTTGTGCTGGGGTTATCGCAACTGACATATGAACTTCATTGCAATAACAAGAGGAAATCACACGTTATTTAAATTCTGTGCAAAATTGTCATTTGGTGTTTTGATGAATATGTCTTCTTTAATAGCAATAAGTAGCAAACGAGCAAACGGCAACTTGAATTTGGAAAAATAGCGAATAAACTGTTGCTCATAGAGTTTTTCATTTGCAATTGAAATGCAAATTTTCCATTCCTATGAATCCCTTTTTGATCACAAACAATACAACAAAACAATTTGAAACATCTATAGGATCACTTGTAAACCGAATTGTTGGCGTGGCAACGCTTGCCGTGGCGACGGGTCGCCAAGCTATACTGAGGTATACATATATATATATATATATATATATATATATATACCTCAGTATAAATAATATATATATATATATATATATATAAAGTATAAATAATATATTGTTAGGACTGTTGAGGGTAGCCACTCAAAAGGTTTTATAAGGAAGCGTGCGCTGCTGCTCGAGGCAGTATCTCTCCATCCGTCATTGCGGAATGTCTGACATTTTTGTTACATTTTTGTTTACTTACGTTCGGTTTGAATTTATACTATTGCGAGGATTATTTAGAAGTAGAGTTAAATTCACTATTTCGCTGTTAGTTTATTTCTTTTAAAATACTTTTGGATCAAATATCTAACATCAGAAGTGGGATAGGATCCACGTGATTCTATCCACTTTGCTCACTCTGTGTTTGTGTTTGCATTTTCGTGAAAATAAATGCAAAGAGAAAAATGTCAGATCGTTACCGTGATAATTGTTGTAGTCGTAGCAAGTTGAGTCGATATCAAAGTCGTACCAGTGTTTGCGAAACAAGGGTAGCGTGGACCAAGCCGTGTATTCTGCATGGGAGTATGTGGGCAGTGAGGCTCACGCGCTGCGCTGTCTGTGTATTTCACAGCAGACAGGATTGTGGACACGATCTATTTAATTTGTATTGCGGTAAGATCGAACCAATATTTTTATATTTCAAGTTTTGATGCCAAATAAGTCAACATCAGACTTTTCAATTAATTTAAAGATGTGTTCTTTACTAAATACTGAAATTGAATAACTCGATCAGTTTATTAGTGAAGGTCAGGTAAGGCCGAGTCGTGGCAAGATTTAACACGTTACATGCCAACATGATTTTTTCATTTTAAAGTGAACTTGTAAGGCTAGTCGGTTGCGCTGAGCGTGTTAAGCCATTACCTGAGTCAGACGTATGTCATTACGTCGTAATAGTCATTGACGCCCTTTATTAGTTCAGTTTGTTTTGTCCATGTATTGTCGAGATGCTCTGCGTTGCGTAGACTGCGGGATACTCAACTGCAGAAGTGAGATTGTGAACGGAATATGAGACTTTCTGTATCAGGAGATGCCTCTAGGGTATCTTCAGAAATGACAAACTGTGGGTTGCCATCAATATCATGTAGAGGACGGACTGCGGGACGCTCCTATCGGCAACGGACTGCGGGACGCTTGCCCTACATGGTCTTGTGAAGTAAGGTATTGAACGGACTGCGGGACGTTCAGCATCTGGCATACTGCGGGCTGCCATTAATATTATGTAGAGGACGGACTGCGGGACGCTCCTATCGGCAACGGACTGCGGGACGCTTGCCCTACATGGTCTTGTGAATTAAAGCATTGAACGGACTGCGGGACGTTCAGTATCTGGCATACTGCGGGCTGCCACTGATGTCATGTAGAGGACGTACTATGTAGTATAGTCATGTGTCGAATGTTTTAGAACCATAAAGAGATATGATCAAATTATCGAGGTCACCATTATTGATATAGATGCAGATTTGGTCCGGTCTTGTATCCTACTATGTAGCTGTGTTGTGCACCGCGCCGTAGCTGCGCGTGTCTACAAGCAGAGCGCCTGTCTGCAAGCAGCGCGCCACAGCCGCGCCTGCCTACAAGCAGCGCGCCACAGCCGCGCCTGTCTACAAGCAGCGCGCCACAGCCGCGCCTGCCTACCAGCAGCGCGCCACAGCCGCGCCTGCCTACCAGCAGCGCGCCACAGCCGCGCCTGCCTACCAGCAGCGCGCCACAGCCGCGCCTGCCTACCAGCAGCGCGCCACAGCCGCGCCTGCCTACCAGCAGCGCGCCACAGCCGCGCCTGCCTACCAGCAGCGCGCCACAGCCGCGCCTGCCTACCAGCAGCGCGCCACAGCCGCGCCTGCCTACCAGCAGCGCGCCACAGCCGCGCCTGCCTATCAGCAGCGCGCCACAGCCGCGCCTGGTAACATATTGTAACACCAGTCAAATAAGTTTCTCGGTCTATATAACTTCACTTCAGTTCATGATAGTTAAAGTATCAGGCCATGGATCTATCACCTTCTTGCACTCACCGTCTATTCACTGTCGTCACTGTGCTTTTTTATTTAATTCATGTGGCATTTTACATAAATAAATTTATGGATATTAATGAAACGACGGTTGGTCTACAATTCAATAAATTTTATTAAGCTTAAGGTATTTTATAACAAGCAATTAATAGCGTTATGAAACATTATGATAAAATGACGACCACCTTATTATGTTCTATGTAAGTATATGGTGTTGAAAATAACAAAATTCCGGATTTTTTTTTTTTTTGATTTGCGAAGTACTTGTGGCAACTTTTGATTTACCGACCACTTCACCATCGACGCTCTATGTTAATTACTGACATCCAATTGAAATTAACAAGTAGTAAGTACTTTTTCTTTTCTTTTCAAAACAAATTATTATTCTATTCCTAAAAACTAAGTAAATATTGATTATCCAATCTCCTTTATCAAGTAGAATTCATAAGATTTATTATAAAATCGTTCGAGTTTAAACATAAAAGATAAAAATATATTTTTTGTTTCTTTGGTAAAATTCTATGGTTTAATAGTATCCAAAATCCATTTCATATATTTTCGAACATCGGTATACATTCCAGGTTTGCTTAAACCACATTGCTCAAATCCGTAAGACACGATGCCGAATTGGACAAATTTGTATGTCCCGTTGTAAGGTGCTTCGATCATGAGAGGTCCACCGGAGTCACCTTTGCAAGAATCACGGCCTTCGTCCCCGGCGCATATCGTATTCATCATCATGTTTGGTTTAAATAAACGTGATTGCATGGCTCTGGAAAAATACAGTTAAATAGTTACTTTCAAAAATTTCACTTCTTTGTTTCAATTTTATGTTTGCATGTATGTCAAATCTTTCGAAGAAGAATTTCAGAAGAGTGCGAGGTTAAACTTTAGATTACGTACCCTCAAGTTGGCGGTTGCAACTTTTATGGCGAACACCGTTATATCTAAGGACTTACTAGCCAAACTTAAACGTTGCGGAAACTCGTAGATTTTTAGTTATCAAATAAATAAAATCGTATTGTAGATTTTCCAGTATTTTTGACGTAACTTTGACAGTTTTATTTAAAAATGGTCAAGGGCTTTATCTTATACAGCCTCACGTCATATATTTTATTTAAGTAAATTTAAAAAATACTCTATTTAATTCGATTTAAGTTTTTCATACCAAATATGCCATTTAATTTAACATTTACAGTTTTTTTTATATTTTAAACAACCATATAAAATGAGCAGAATTTGGTTCCCTAACAAATTGCAACGTCTCCGGCGCTATGGGATGAGCAGCCTCTCCGCCTTAGCGTACCGAGGCTCGGGTGCCCGTGCGGGCCGGAGCGGCTGAGGCTGGTCGAAAAGCCTCAGCTGCGGAGGCGAGTCACCCTCCGCGCCTCCGGCTTTTCATAAATACTCTAGGGGTAGGGCAGAAAGTACCAGGTGGAGTCGAGATTGACTGATTCGGTTCTGTGACCTGTGTTTTGCGTTCCGTGTCTTCAAAATTATGAAATAATTTAACAATATCAATGTCACATTTTTATTACTTTTATTCAATTTAAGATAATGTTTCGCAATAAAAACTAAAATAAATAAATTTGGTTTAATAATATTTGGTTTAAAAAACTTTAATCCAATTAAATAGAGTATTTTTTAAATTTATTTAAGTAACATTCATGACTTAAGGCTGTATAAAACTTATTAAAAAAACTGTCAAAGTTACGTCAAAAGTAGTGGAAAAAACTAACCTAAAATACGATTTTGTTTATTCAATAACTAAAAATCTGCGAGTTTCCGCAACTTTTAACTTTGGCTAGTAAGTCCTTAGATATAACTGTGTTCGGCGTAAAAATTGCAGCCGCCAACTTGACGGTACGTAATCTAAAGTTTAGCCGAGTGCGATAGAAAATAAGTACTTAAGAAATATCAATAAAACTTTAAATACATCAAACATCTTGATGATTAAAAATTATAGAAAATAATTAATTGCCTTTATACAAATAGGTAAAATTTGTGAAATTGTTGTAAATAAACGTATGGGGTAAATACTTATAAGCTAAGTGTTCGTATTGTTAATTATTTTTTAGAGGTTTAAGGATGAACATGAAGTTCAGTGAATAATTTTTATTTGAAAACTAACGGGAATCTCATACTAATTTAATCTTATTCATGTTGTTTAGTCTTCTCTCTATCCTTTGGTCCAGGCTATTTTTTATTAATTCTGAATATTTTCTGAAATTATTAAAGCAATAGCAGATTTGGTGTTGCGAATGTCCATGGGTCTCATTGTTCCCGTCACTCGTATGCCCTTATCTTATAAAAAAAGGTGTGAACCTTATATTGTTGCAGGACGTTAGATAGAAACCTGAGTGCGGATTGTGTTTTCTCACCTTTTGTAAAACGAAACGCACGTCGTTTCTGGATATATAGGCACTCGAACTTTAAGAAGAATATTCGATTGTTTTTGATTCTCTGTCGCTCCCCAACCAGCTACCGTAGCGAATTCTTGTGCTATGTCCATTTCCCGTAGATCCCTCATTATCGGTAAACAAATTGTTCCTGAATTTCCTACGGATAATAAGATATAATTCAGTGGCATAACTTGGTATATTTTTGTGTTTAAATTTTTATATTTAGATTCGAATGACATCTCATTCTTCAAACCACTCAAGCCGTCTGGGTTACTAAAGAACTCAATGAAACATATGAACATTAAGAAATAGCGATTGCAAATCATGTGTAAGCTGGTAATAAGATAAACTATTCTTCTACATCATTATATGTATTTTAAAATTAATCTTACTGTAAGAAAAGTCCACAGGAGTAGCGAGACGTAGCAGACCGATGTCGTTCAGACTTATTGGTGCTATGACGTATTTGGGATGAGATATTTGATGAGTAACGGCGATATCCTGTTGCAGAAACAAGAACTCTATTGTTACATACCAGCCATCATCAAGTAGTCCGAAAGTAACTATTAAGTATCTCCTATAACAAGGTAACGTATCAGCGTGAATCTTTCTAAAGGAATGTTAAGCGAGGTTTTAGACATTTCATCAAATAATCTTGACTTTGGTATTGTGCGCACATTTAGTAGCGTAGGAATCCTGATCCCTCCTCATATTACGCCTATTTCAAAGTCTTTTCGTCGTGCATAACGATTGTTGTAATCAGTGACATGCCGAAAATATTTTGTCGCGTGCCATTGAAGGCGCCATTCTTTCGCCACCCCTATGCTGTAAACCGAGTGGCAACGTGATACCGCTAAAATAGTGAAGGGACTGTTGCCTTTTAATAGATGCCATAAATTACAAGGATGCAGATAATATATTCAGTGGTAGATCCCGTAACAATAATATTTGTTGGATGCACGAATAGGCCGGGTCGACCGGTGCAATACCATGACCACAAAGAAGACAGGCGTGAAATGGAAGCAATTCCGCGTTTCGTCTGATGAGTGTGGTGCATGAGGCCTAATTTTAGAACTCTTTTCCTTCCCTTCCTTTTCTTATAAGGAAATAATGGGGAGAGGAAGTGGATTTGACAGAGGAGGGGACACACAGGAAGGGAATATATAAAGGATATACCTATTTCTGTGAATCCCTCGCATCTGTGTCTGTCTGTCGCGAAATCCTGAATCGCTGTCGATTAAAGGTAGACAACGCATCTGCAATTACGGATGTCTGTGGGCAACGGTCACTTCGCTATTTAGGCGGATTTAGTTGACTTGCTCGTTTGCCACCTTATGATAGAATAAAAAACATATTTGATAAAAAACGCATATAACCTGATATTTTGATTCACATTCACGTATTTCATCTTCCCCTACGCAATCTACCGGTTGGCTTATGTCGTAGTCTCCAATTCTAACTGCTGCTACTTGTTGGTTGTAGATGCAGTGTGCGGCCGTTAGCACGTACCTAGCCGTTATAACTGAGCCTCCACATTTAAACTTCAAAGTTCTTCCATCTTCAACTAAAAGCAAACGCGGTCAAAATTCTTAGATCATTTGAAATTCCCGTTCTCAGTGGGTCCAGCTAACATTTGACAATACTCACCTCTGTATGAAATGAGAGCCAGCCAGGGGAACTCATATAGGCCCGCACTGGTTCCTCCGATAATTCTGTTTCCGTCTACATCGCCACACTCAGTTGGTAGAAGACGTATATTACGATGATTTTCGATTTCGTCTCCAGATGTTAGTGCGTTGTTTTCGATTGCATAGTTCCCATCAAATCGAGATGGCAAGAAATCAGAACAGCACACCTATTTACAAAATATATAAGCATTAATATATAATATAAAAAATCATTAGATTTAATGACTTCAATTCGATTCTGGTAGCAACAAAAAAAAGTAAAAAAGATGCATTGGCATTGATGAATAGTAGTGTCTATTGACTCTCATGGACATCCGCATCACCATAGAAACTGCGTTGCCAGCCTTTAAATTCTAATAATCATCAACATCTCCCTGACCTTGACCTACATACGTAGGGTCGGTGCACCAGGTTTCCGTCCTCCAAATCAATCTGTCTGCCATCATATCCATTGTCACCCCCTTCTTGATCATGTCACCTTTCTCGCAATCCATTCATCTCTTCCTAAGCCTACCTCTACGGTTGTATGGAGGGGTAGACCGTTAGAGGTAGGTCTACACTACACTCATAGTTAACGTCCTATTTGCCACATGCGATTCTTTCCTCCTCATAACATGCCCATACCAACATTGTAAATATATAGAAAATACAGTAATCCAAAGAAATAAAACATAACATACTAGTCAAATTTTCAATTCCAAAAATTCATGTATTAATAGTTTATTTATTAAATAGTCATTATATATAAGTTTCTAAAATTTAATTTAATGTCATGCAATTATAAAAAATGTATTAAGTAGTTTTAAGATATATTGTAATTTTATTTTAATAAATAAAGAAAAACATCGTCTTTGGCCAAAACACGCCAGGGGAGAACGAGAGGGCGGCATAGCGCAGCCCAAAACAAACATGCTCATATCACGCTAACCTTTTACTTCTCAAATTTTCTACTAAATTTTATTAATCTTTTTTTTAAATTGTATTATTCTTCAATGCCAATCGTATACAGATATAGATAGAATATTTAGAAACAGATTACATATTTGTACGGGTTTTAACTTTCCGAATAAATTCGAATAGCAACTTGTGACTCTAAAATTACAAAGTCCAGTTACACGTACAATTGATAAGTTATCAAAAGTCCGAATGACATATAAAACAGCGTCTTAATGTTTTCCCTTATGGTCACAGTTCTATATAACTTTGCTCATGATGAATAAACAGTAGTTACAGATTTTTGTAAAGCTTGTAGTCTTTCTAATGTTTGTTTATTAATGTGAATGTGGATAACCTTATGAACACTTTCAAAACCACAGAGTGCATTTCGCAGTTGTTGAATTGCCGCCGCACTTCTGTCTGTGTGGAGCAGCTGTATTGCCGATGCACAATCTGTTATCTTAACACAATCGTCGCATTGTTCTGTAATTGGAAAAGAAATATATTGTTTTAAACAACCTTAGTACTTAACTGTTTAAAAAAATTACTTATTCTTCTCTATTTATAACACGAATCTATGTAGTGCCGTAAGTTTTTTTATAATAGTAAAGAATTTTTTACATTTTCATTTATTTTTTATATCGGACAATGGCAAAAAAATAAAAAAAACTATAAATTTTAACTAATTTAAAGGTCCCTGACACTGGTATTGTTCAAGATAAATCTTAGATTGAAAAAAGGAACACTTAAGTGTTTGCAAGTACATATACTTTCAAATTAGTAATTATAAAAGAAGCAAGTAATAGTAAATAGTTTTCAATGTATATTTGTACTCACTGAGGGCAGCGGTGAGGGCCGCGAAGAGTACACAGAACAATACAGTGGGGTGTGAACGCATCGTGCAGACACGTCCACTTGCCGTGCCTTTCTCGATACTAACTACGCCCGATATTGGTTGCCAACATCAATCTATATTTTCTGGACATAATTTTTCCTGAATGGCTTCTTACCAGTCGTCTGGTTTTACCCACTTTATTGTTAACTGTGTTTTATTGACCTTATCGGAGGTCTACAAAATATAAATAAAGTCCTCTCATATTATTTAATTATAAAGGTTAGATCGAAAAGTCTTAATACAAGTTTTAAAGATTTGACATGCCCCAAAAGTAAATAGTTGTGCAGTGTGTATAAATGAATTATGTGTACATGTAAGTTACGTGACAAGATCAATAGTCACACATCAGGCGGAACGTTCTCGTTGTCACTTTTCCTGCAGTATTAGCTATACTTCTGGACGTTTTACATAATTTAATATTGTCATGATTGTTTCCGACAGTGTAAAATTGTGAAAGTAATTCCAAGATAGATTTTAACGAGTAAAATTATGTTAAATTATGTAAAATATTAAAAATGCAGGCAGTAGATGGAGTTATTTCATCTCGATAATAATTGTTTTTAACTTAATTCAAGCCTTTAGCGACTGTTAATTGTTAAGTATTCCAGTAACTCAAAATTGCAATTTGTGGGACATCCAAGTTGCGCAAGCAAAGATACCATCTTAGGTGTTTTTTCTACCCATTATTTCCTCGCTATAATATTCTTTGATGGTCAAATTACCTTATTAACAATTATCGCAGTTTCACAATTCGCGAGCAAAAAATTGAAGACAAATTCAGTGTTAACACCTAAAATATACGGCAGCAGTATCGTTATTCGCGACACATTTACGAGACGGAATCCCCGCGAAAGCGGTGATTTGTCTGTATTTGTATGGAAACTGTTATCTTAACTTTATTGGTAAGGATTTAACCCCTGTAGTTACTATTGATTTCCACTGCCAAAACTATATAAAAATATACTATCATCTATTTGAAGAGTAAATAATTCAATGTTAGGTACCTACCGATTTAAGTTAGTAATCATTAGAAACTAGCTTTTACCCGCGACTCCGTCCGCGCGGAATAAAAAATAGAAAACGGGGTCAAAATTATCCTATATCCGTTTCCTGGTTCTAAGCTACCTGCCCACCAATTTTCAGTCAAATCGATTCTGCTGTTCTTGAGTTATAAATGGTGTAACTAACACAACTTTCTTTTATATATATAGATTATTAATAACAGGGCTTTGCTCTAGTCCAGGAAACAAGGCTTCCACATAATTGTATACCTATATATGAGTGTAACAATAAAGCAGTTATATATTATTTAATTTAATAATTATATTAACTATTGCGTTTTTGATACACTTCGTACGGAATATATTGAATGAATCCACAATACTACAATACCTGGATATTTTTTTTTTTGTAGATATCACCAAATGTTTAAAATGGATTTTCGTTACAATGAAAGTTTGGGATGAGTAAAAAAAATACGAAATAAATATCTCTTGTGTCGTCTTATTGTAAATATACATCATAATATGTGAAATAAACAAAACAAAAATATTATATTAAGACGCAAACAATAATTAAAAAATTAAACACATTTGCCATAGAAAAACGAGCCATACGACGAAAAGAATATCTCTTAAGAGGTATTTCGCGAATATTATCTGTGTGCGTTGTTTAAACAAAGCCCAGATATTTTGACTGCTTGTCTGCAAATTCATGTTTGTTTTGGGCAATATCCGAAATGGCTAGTTAAATTTGACGGAACTTTGCCGTAAAGGTAGCCGCTAGAAGCGGACATCTTTTTAATTCCGCGCTGGCAAATTCACGGTCATCCGCTTGTTATAAAATAAAACAAAAATTATCTACACTTACATTTATTGCCCAATTAATTTATTACAATGTCTTACGGTCTGATACTGTCCAATATCCATTTGATGTACCAAGAGACATCGGTATATACTCCTGGGAACAGTGAACCACATTTACTGGGTCCGTGGGAGACGATCCCGTGCTGGATGTACTTATACACATTGTCCACTTCCTCTGCCACCATCAGTGGACCACCGGAATCTCCCTTACAGGAGTCCTTACCCAGCTCTCCTGCACAAAGTATGGTCTTCGTGACGTCTTCTTTAGTATTTCTGTAAGTGAATAAGAACCAGCTGTAGACTTAGATTCGTTCTGTAATATCTGTTTAATTTGAAGTTTTTTCAAATAGATGTTAGAACCGAAGTTCTGATTTTCCACTTCCACTTTCTACCCTTTCTTCCTTCCCTTTCTAATTCCATTCATTTCAATTCTTATAAGCGCACATTTGTGTCCACCGCTCTGTTTTCTGTACGGATTACCAAACTTATGTTCTCAGCTGCAACTCATGCGAAATTGCGAGCCGCCGTTTGCCAATAGAAATAAAATAACATTGATTCGGATCTGTCTCAAGATAATCCAAGAAAAACAGAGATAGCTTCGAAAAAATTGTACTCATTGACAAAGTGGAAGGAAAAAGGCCGTCGATTCGAAAACGAAGTGACCTTTGGCCATAGACATCCATATTTGCAGTGTGACTTAAGTTTAATCGAAATAGGAGGGCCGCACAGAAATAGGATATGACCACATTTCTAGAGTCCCCACCTCTGCCAAATAGAAGGAGGATTAAAATTGGGCCTCCGCCACACTCACCCTACGGACAAAACACGTAATTACTTCCACTTCAAGTCTATCGTCTGATATCGCACCATACGGGTCGCCCACTTTTGAACTTGGATGAAGGTGGCCTTTGTTGATATGAGGAAAACTAGACAGAAGGACATCATTAGTTCATGTACCTGCCATAGTACTGCTTGCACTTGTCGCTGGAGCGTATGGGCACCGTAACTTTGAGCAGCAGCGTGGACACGGTGTTGTTATCGGTCAGCCCCCAGCCAGCGACCACAGCCATTTCCTCGTCGAGATTGCGTTCCCTCAGCCTCTTTGATGTAGGCAAACAGATCGTACCGTAGTTTCCTAACATAAAATAATAATTTATTTAAGAGATTTGTTAGAAACATAAACTTCTTATTAGTTTAAAGCTGTTACATACTACGTGAAAGGTCCGCTGGTCTCTTCAATCTAAGTAGTGCGATATCGTGACGGACAACTGGTGGGCCTTGGTATGCAGGATAAATAATTCGATCCGATACTCCAATATCCTGTAAATATTTGAAAACATATTCATTTATTTTTTTCAGATAAATAAAATCTTAGAGGTGGAAGTTTATTGCATAGAAAATATATTCGAGGGTATTTGGAGACATTTTGGATTTATCTAAGAATTATTTTGAATTAATTCGTAGCTCGTAACTATAAATTAATACCTGGACGTTACTGAAGTTTATCCAAAAGTTACTTAGTAAAAATGTTTTGTAGATTTACCTATATAACAACTAAGCTGTGGATCATGAAAAGAAGAAATCACGATGCATTAAGATTAATGCGTTTTCGTCTGTATGGTGTTGAACATGAATTTTCTTTTCTTACCTGAAAATTAGACTCGCATATTTCGGTGTCCTTTTCGCAATCAATTTTGGTTGAATAATCGTAATCACCAATTCTGACGCCGGCAATCTTCTTGTCTTTGACACAGTGAGCAGCCGTCATAACGTACAAGGAATTTATCAGACTTCCTCCGCAAAGAAACTGTTTGCCGATACCTGTAGGTATTAAGAAAATAAATAAATTGAACAATTTTTTTAGAACTGGGTGTAAAGGAACAGTTTCTCTATTAAAATCTATAAATAAGAGTTCTGCTTGCCACCTTACTTAGAGCATTATCTTTTATTATTAACACCATGTGAGATGATAGAACACAAGAAGGTATGGTTCAACATACGTGTTTCATAAGATATGAGTACTATCCAGGGGAACTCGTACAGTTTGGCGGCTTCACCACCGACAATCTGGCTTCCCTCTATCTCCCCGCACTCGTTCGGGAGTAGATGTAGGTTAGGATGGTTGTCGATCTCTTCCTGAGAAGGCGGGAATGCTGAGCAGCATACCTTGAAAACAACGAATTAAGAGATTATATTGGTGGTAGATGGACTTTTACCTTCCTTTTTAACCTCTCCTTTAGGTTAAGTGTCGTTTTTCACCGATTATCATGATAAGCGTCCATTGACGAAACTATTTTAAATATCAAAACGGACTTTTAATTGCATAATTGTCAGTTTTTTTATGTAGTAAGTAATAAGGAATAATATATTTTACGTTGATGGCACACTCAAGAAGTAAATGATTGAAGTCAGTCGGATAATTCACCTTTGGGATACCGTTGACATACTCGGAAGAACAAACGGAACTCTTGATGATCTCCTCCGTATGCTTGTTCTTGTAGTTGGCAACTTGATAGACCGCTCCCGGACACGCGCTTAGCAGTTTGCAGTCATTGCACGTCCCTGGAAATACGTTCAATCTTACAAAGTGTAGGTTAAAGAGGATATTCTTACTTGTATAAATTGAATTGATATGGTGTACTAAGTTGACGTTCGCTGTACACGAACTGCAATTTGTTGTTGCTTTGTCGCCGGTACAGAATGCTGATGGAAGCACTTCAACTGCTTGAAGCTGCCGCTAATGAATGCTAGAAGCTGTCTGTGTACGGCGGCCTTAATTATTTGGGATTATTGAAAGGTTTTAACAAATGAAGAAAAAGTGACATTGAAAAATTCTTGTAAAATTAGTGGTGAACGAACGAGTCGAATTTGTATACAGCGAAGTGGTCCGATAGAAAACAACATATAAAAATTATTGTTGTGAAAGGTGATCCGAGGTCATATATATTAATCCGTGATTCCAAACCTTCTATTGACAGGACTCAGTATGCAATATATTTAAGTAAATACCCATATAAATATACGTAAATATTATAGTTTTCCTGTTGCAGCTCTTTATCGTCTTGTAATTTTCATGACTACAAGATGGCATTTATAAATATAATACTAATACCTACAATTTGTGACGAGTGTGGGAATTTTTTTTTGATCGAGAATTAAAGTTTGTTTTTTAAACTTTATAAAAATATATAATAATCTTAATTAATTAATCTTAATTTTTATACTAAAGTAAATGTGCAAATTGGGATTATTTATTGTGACTCTATTTTTTTTCTCAGTATTTCAAATAGTTTTCTTTTCTAACAATATGTTTCAGTACGATTTTTATCATTGGGAGATGACAATGAGATAGAAAGCAAAATAGTTGACAAATGCTTTTGCAATAATTAAGCAATTTATAGTTTTCGTACGTAAATAATTTCAGACAAGTTAAAAAAAAACATAAGCAAAGTTAGTTAACGGTTGGACTAAGGTTTTTGCAACATTTTCCTGGTCGCCTTGTCTTTTATTCATAAAACCGGTGTAACTTGTTGAGCATCAACTAGATATAATTATTGTCTGACTTTATAATTATGTTTTGATTTTTGAATTAATTTTTAAATGTTATTATAAACTATCTAAACCATACGTATGCAAAGCGGCAATAGCCTAATAGGTATGGACTACCGATCTAGAAGTCGTAGGTTCAAATACTGCTGTTCTATTATTTTGAATCATACCCTATTGCAAACTTTTCAAGTTTACCTGGAGTAACAAGCAATGAAAAAAAGTTGATAATAATATCATAGTGACATATTTTTTTATGTTATCATGTACCTTATTTTTTTATTGGTGGATTTCACGTGGTCAACGAAAAATAAGTCAGTTCTGATCTTCTTCTTCATATTTAGATTAAACGACCAGAATAAATATATATCATTTTTTTTTATTAATTTAGTTTATTATAAGCCGTTAAAAATTAACGGAAAATGAAAAAATAATTTTTGAAAGTAAGTGTTTGGACATTTGACAATAAATATATTATGTATTTCTTGCCACTTCCTACAATTTTTTTTTATGGAAAACCGAAGGTACACATTTTAAACCTTAGATTTTCGTTAGTTAAATTTGGATAGGATTAAGAAGTATCCGAATAGATATTTAAATTTTCCCTCTATTAAAGTATATGCTAACAAAAAGCGTTACATGTTACTATCCGTGGAGTCTTACTAGATTGAATGTTTTTAGAAATAAGTCCCGACAAAAAGTGGTAATTTAACTTAAAATTCACTGGTTATTTTTTATTGTAACGAAATCTAAATACAATGGAGCAGTGTATCTAACGAGGATCGAGAAATTAAAATAATAAGATTAATAACAGAAACAGTTTCAACTTCACATCTTTTATAATAAAAATATGACTTACTTGGAATTATTTGGCCACTTGCAGAGACAACTATAAATAATAACACAATACTTAACATGTTTAAAATTGAATATTTTACTTATTTCAAAAGGTCAATCACATCAGACCTCCACGGAGGTTCTGCAGCTACTGACGTACTGACCAAGGCTTCAGTGATGTGAGTGAGTGATTCATTATTTTATGTGTGTACTTATATACGCATTTATATAGTGTTTAGTCATAATGTGGAATTGAAGCTTTATACCTGTTATTAAGGCAAATACCTGCAAATTTCCTACTAACATATTTTTATTATTTGTCCCGTCAATAGTTAGCTTTTTTATACTATAACTGAGGTTATTAGACTTCTGACCAAACTGTTTTGTGTGCGACTCCGAACATTCGAATATCGTCATATACCGTATCGTATAGAAATCCTAAAGTTAGTTAAAATGGTTACAAAAGTAATGCTTAAACAGAAACTATAAATATAAACCCGACTGACTGCACCTTCATAATCCGGGGAAGAATCGAATACCTAACTCCAAACTTTTTGAAATCTAACCGTTATTTAAGTTATACATAAATACCCGTAAAATAAGTTCCACTCAAGCTAACAAATAAATAGTGTCTCATAATCTATCATAATATTATGCTGTTACATACAAATAATCATCCATCCATTCAGCCTCGTAACGCCCACTGCTGGGCATAGGCCTCCCCCAAAGATCGCCACGATGATCGGTCCTGTGCCATCCGCATCCAGGATATTCCCGCAACCTTGACCAGATCATCTGTTCATCTTGCGGGAGGCCTGCCCACGCTACGTCGACCTGTACGTGGCCGCCATTCCAGTACTTTGCGGCCCCATCAGCCGTTTGCCATAAAAATCGCCATTGCCATTTGCCATAATCGCCAACTCGCCTGTCAAGCGTGGCGATTATGGCAAAATCCCCCCTCATGATGGCCACATACAAATAATATATATGATAAATTTTTGGCACTGTAATGTAAAACTCTTACCGTACATCTTTATTCCGCTACTAACGTAGCAACGTGATTCTTCGAATTAGGTAGGATGAGTAAGTTAATGTTTGATTAGAATTTAACAGAAATATAAAAAGGGATATCCCAATCGAACTTAGAGTCCGTTCACACAAACTAGGGTGGAGAGCAGAACAGATTTTTATTTGCAAATTAAATTGAACTTTATGCGAAGCAAAATAAAATCTTGTTTCAATTGTATAAAACTCAGTTTTATTTGCGGTGCAAAAATCTTCTGTGCTATTCTTCCCGATCTGTCTGAAAGGACCCTAAGACAGCCACAATGTGCGTAACCGTAAAGCAATATACATAAATATACTTCAAGACATAATACATAAATAAACATGTGTCATGTCTGCAAAATGGAAATCCCTAACTTCTGTTATCACTGGTAATATGTTTTTTATTAATAAATCGTTAAAGTTATGCAAATATTCGGAAACTTATTATTAACTGTTTCTTTTATATTAGAGTATTTGCTGTTTAATTTATATTTGTTAAAAATGTAAACTGAGTAATTAAATTATGTTAATCGATGGGAAATTTGTAGCTGCAAATGACTCAAATCAACAATTTGTTACAATGGTAGCGATTTATTCTTGTGAACTTACAAGATGACAAACCGGTATTATAATTTCAACCTAATGTTCTTATTCCAAGAAAGCATTTATATTAGAGAGAATATAAATTAATGAAATATAAATTAATGAATAAGAGAAATATATCAATTCCAAATTTTGCTCAGGGATTTTGTTTTAACGCTAGGGAACAAAACTTTTTTATAATAAACAAATTTTTAATAATTTCTTAACTAGTCTAAAACAGATATTCCCAAACTTTTCTTTTATCGTAGATCCCTTTCCAAAATTTTCTGGTTTCTGTGAAACAGAATTGATTATTTTGAGTGATAGGAGTTTTTGATGCAACTGTTTTAGGATATATTCAAATATTGTGCTTAACACTACTTTTTCAAACATATTTATTGTTCGCTGATGAAGAATTGCTATTTTATTTTTGAAGGTTTATTTTTAAACATTTTGTAAACAAAGACGAGAAAACCATCATCAATTCAAAAAGTTTTAACAGTGGTAGATCCCGCAACAACATTTGTTGGGTGCACAAATTGGCCGGGTCGACCGGTGCAATACCACGACCACACAGAAGACAGGCGTGAAGTGGAAGCAATTCCGCGTTTCGTCTGATGAGTGTGGTACCGGAGGCCTAATTTTAGTCCTCTTTCCCTTCCCACCCTTTTCTTATTAGGAAAGGATGGGAAGGGGAAGTGGATTTGGCGGAGGAGGGGACGCATAGGAAAGAGAAATATCCTCTTTCTGTGCATCCTCTTCTCCGTTGATTAAAGGTAGGCAGCGCATCTGCATTTGCAGATGTCTATGGGCAACGGTCGCCTCGCTATTGCGGCGAAACCAGGTGGCCGTTTGCTCGTTTGCCACCTTATGAAAAAAAAAAAGTACACAAAACCAAAGCAATATTTAATCAGCATTAATCGATTGTCAATTATATCTTATTCAACCAAGATTGTGTTAATATTCACCATTGATTTAATCTGGATGTTTATAATAACTGATCACTAGTATGTAAAAAGAGGTTGAAACATGTCATGTAACAAATTGTTGCCAATTGAAGGGTCTTAGGTTGGACCGTTATTTGATTGGTCGTGACTTATCTACCACGATTAAGGGCAAGAGATAGTGCCCTATGCCCGCTTCACACAACAAATAACAATGTAAACATATTCATTTCTTAAAATCTATAGATATAGAAAAGATTTTATACAGTCTAAGATTTTTCAGGATAAGTAGATTTTTTTGTAGAAGTTTTAATGTTGTTAATTTTCATTAAATGTTATTATTATTATTATTATTTTGGTATAAAAGATAAGTAGTAGTTATCTTTCTTTACAGGACGTAAAAGAAAAACACAAACAATACATAAGAAAATTTACACTTTCATTGTTTTACTTACTACTTTTACTGCATTAGCTGGGCGTTTAATTTTTAAGAGCTTATTAAACAAAAGACAAAAATTGAAGAGCTTTAGACGGTATTAAACAACACTACTGCCGTAACGGAATTACCGTTCAATTTTAAAAAAGAAAAAAGTTTCAAATGTAACTGTTCATTAACGGTTAATCGTGATTTTAGTTATTTTATCAGTCAGTAACAGAAAAAAGGTGTATTTATAATTGTTAAACAACAATTACTTTGTTAAAGACATCTATCGTAAAGAGCTCTATATTTTTATAGGGTTCTATTTATTGATCAAATCAGTTAATTTTATGCCTAATTTATTGTAGCTACTATTCTAATCAACCATAAAAAAACTAAACAAATAGATAAATAATTATAATTAATAGCCTAAATCGAACCTCATCAAGTCTACCACCCTTCTGGCTATTGAAATTGTTTCAAAGTAACATAAGTGCAATAAGAAGTCAGCGATAAACATTATTTGTTGCAGTTATAAATTGTTAAATCAGCCAAAGGCGCCGCGTCGACGCCCTGGCTATTTACGTTCGCGGGAATTAGCAGTTATTGAGATTAACTCGCTCACATAGTTTACAAGTACCTACAAGATATAATATAATGTATTTCTAACTATTTGCCATTATTAACACGTTCAGATTAACATTGGGGTATCTTTATAAGGCTTAAAGGGTTTTAAAGGGTCATAAAGAAATGTTAAACATCTTGTAGACTGACTAAAATTAGCCCAGTAGTTTTTAAGTTTGATTTTGCTCGTGTCGGTTTCGTAACAATGGCTTTTCCGTAGGTGAGTTGTCAGCCCGCTGCACAATATTGCTGGAGGATCACACCCTACTTTGGTCGGAGGCTAATACCCACTTTGTGTCTCTGCGCCAGCGCAGTAAGTAAATAAGTTTTTGAGTTTCTAAGTTACAAACATATTGAAATATTAGTGTAATTAGTTAGATATTTATTTAAACACTACATATGAATGTTTTAGGTGAAAGTGTTACTGTGAATATAGACGCATTTCGTCTGTTTGTGTTGCCTAATGCGGTATGAAACATCTCCATTGTGAGATTTGGGTGTTGATGTTTATCATGGAGCCATAATTCTTTGTTTGATATGTCTTCGTCCACGCGTCGAGTGTGGCCCCGCTTTGATTGTTTGTATAACTTTTTTAATGCATTACATTTAGCCCCATGATAGATGATAGTAATACAAAAATAGTTGATGTATAAATAAACTTATTCTTCTTCACAGAACACATGATAAATATAGTTTTTCAAATTTTGAATTGCAAATGTTAAATACAAATGTCAAATAATAATAATGGGTTTGCGTTTGACCTCCCGAAAAGCCTATAGGAACACATATTGTTATCTCTTTTCTTTCAAAGGGAATGAGAGAGATGATAGGTGTTGTGGTATTTTTTTTGGCAGTGGAAACTGCCCCGAAATGAGTACTAGAAAACCTCACGTTAAGTTGAATGAAAAATATGTAAGAATTTCTTTGCCTATTTTAACCGACGCATTAAGTTAAGCATTTTATGTTGAGATACTATTAAATGTTGCAAAAAACTGCCTTAAATCTATGTCCACATTTATGTACATAGTCATAAAATATATTTTTTATACAACCGGTTCTCTACAACATTGTGATTCGTGTTACAAATTCAGTAAGTTACGGACCGTCTCAGTGAAAGGACGTGTCTTGTTTGGATTTTCCCGCGGCATTACTCGTTGAATTTGAACAACGGATAAACATTCTGGAATACAAAACAAATTGTTTCACGTGTCTTTTATGGAATATTATTGTGAAGAACGTGATCTAAATTGGAATTAAGTGATTACATTGACCTTGAAATAATTGTCGATATTTTTTGTGAATATATTATTTCAAGTTGACGGAATAAAAATCTAAATTTTGTGCGGAATGTAAGTAAAATAATAATAAAATAATGTGTAATTAACAAATTTTCACATTATATTAAGACGTAGTTTACTTATATATTATTTTAATTCATGCGGCATATCTTAAGTTTTTTTTGCTATTAAAAGGTGCTCTAAGCAAAATGTGTTAAGTTACGTATCCGACCTCTTCGGTAGACAAGGATTGTAACATGGTGGTCAAAAGCAGTGACCACTTAGAATATTGTACAATTACAATATAATGTACAAAGATAATTTTAGATAGAGTCAAGTCCTTTGCGATAAAATTTTCATAGTTGTTAAGAATTTATGTAAATTGAAAGGATTTAGTTGTAACAGTATAAAAATGATAAATTATTGGCAAAGAAGTTACCTATCGATTTTTATAAATAACTGTTTGAGAACATTTACGGTTTAATGTAATAAGTTACAATAAAAAGCAGATGCGGATGCAAGATTAGTCATAGAGTTCTGTACAGTACCGGTATCTGTTAGATCGTCACAGTGGGCTTTCATTGTCGAAAAATTTATATTTATAGACATTATTAACATAGAAATTATTAACTTAATTCTAAACATATCGTTCTATATCTATGTGGATGTCATTATTTTTTTACACTGCATTAACAACATTTTTATATTAAATAACCAAACATTTATCGCATCTATGAAAAAGCTGTCTATTTAATTTATCTTACCTTAAATTACGTCATTTGCATGACATGTCATCAAATCAACACGCGTAAAGTATTTGATCAAGTGTTCAAAGTGTTTGTTTTCAATGAAAATAATATAGATAAGAATTATAAGTTTTTGTATATGCGTTCGGCAAAAAGAAAGAAAGAAACATTTAAAGAAATAAAATATATTTATAAAATAACAAATTAAACTAAAATATAAGATCCTGTTTAACTTATTTAGTTTTTTATAAACAACAGATCAAAAACTACAAGATTCTTACGGGAGCCAGTTTTATGATAGTTTTTACATATTCAACACTATTCAATTGTAAAGAATACTAAGAGAGAAGACAGTAGCATGGATGGACCGTAGAATGCGCGTCTTTGGGGCGCTTATATTTTTAATAATCGTTTCTCCTGCACTCGCCTTCGTTGCCGGCGCTGATGGTGAGTTGAAACTTTACATAATTATATTTTCAATTCGTAAGCTTGGGCTTCCACTGCCCAACCGATGCAAGATATAAGCACGCTTTGATATACTTACGAGTAGAACAAGAATATTTAAATTCTCAAATAAAGAATCTATTTTTTTGCTCTACTATTTTAAGGCTTTTAGCACTATCCATGTCTTCTTCGTTTATATCTTTTGAAAGTGTAAGTGATTATTACCTTTGAAATAATTCAATGTACATATTCTATTGTAAAAGGTCCAGTATTGTTTCAAGAGGCTTTGGAGAATGGAGAGTCAACGCTTAGTTGTGACTCTAGCCCGGACACGGCGGAGGATGAAATCATGCTTCTTGTATGGTACAAAGATAATGAGTCAATTTACAGGTAAAAAACGTTATTATAAGTATCAAAATATAATCAACTAGATGTCACCCGCGACTCCGTCAGCGCGGAATTAACAAAACTTAACTCGTAGGCTATGTGTTCTTCCAGACTATTTTCTATATCCATGCCAAATTTCATCCAGATCCGTTCAGGCGTACTGGAGATAGGTTCAAACAAACATCCATCTATCCATCTAAATTTTCGTATTTATAATATTAGTAAGATCGTAAGATAACAATTCGAATGTTCAAAGATCTCTTTGAAGATGTAGATGTATCACTGGCTTTGTATAAGGTTTTAAAAGTACATAAAATTTGTTTTGATGTTTAATCCTTTTAAAGTAAGGCAAGGGTTTTTGCTTTTGTGATATAATGTTAGTCAATAAATTTGAGGGTTAATATATTCTATGTTTATTGAGTTCAATTTGTATTCAGATGTTTTATGTAAATGTGTTTTAGCATCATGTGACAGAAAACTTAATATCTCAGAGAGTTAGAATAAACAAGT
The DNA here is from genome assembly GCF_912999745.1 of Papilio machaon. Taxonomy (NCBI): domain Eukaryota; kingdom Metazoa; phylum Arthropoda; class Insecta; order Lepidoptera; family Papilionidae; genus Papilio; species Papilio machaon. Next base: position 5,091,629 of record NC_060002.1, read on the forward strand.
TGATACAACACATGAGAACAAGTTAAATATTATCTTACAAATAATCTTTGATAGAGATAATAGTTTTGTTGATGACATAGTCAAAAATTATTTATTTTAATCTATACGTTTGGATAAAGTGAAAGAGATTTTATTTTCTGCATAGTTAAATTTAAGTTACAAAATTTTTTGTTGTAGTTACGACGCTCGCGTGGGAACAGAATGGTGTAACATTGGTTTCAATGCCAGCGGTCGAGTAATCGCTAATATGTCTTCAAATCCTACAACGTTAACCATTACAGCTTTGAGAGATGATGATCAAGCCTTATATCATTGTAGAGTGGAATTCCTTTTGTCACCAACAAGAAATACCGGCGTAAACTTAACTGTTATTGGTAACTATTTTCTTTTTGCCATGTTTACGTAGTAAAAACTAAAATTGTTACTTTAACGTAAACGTAAACTTGTTCGTTATGTTTATTTTACTAGTTCAGATGTTAGCAAATATTAAATAAAACATATTTGACTCAATACTGTCTTTAAAATCATTTTTGATATGTCTGAACAAAAAAAACATCTGATTGCGGATGTTTATGGGCAACGGTCGCTTCGGCTTATTCATGTGGCTTGCTCGTTTGCCATCTTATGATTAAAAAAAAGTCTGATTAAAATTAAAATTTCGAAAATCTAATATTTGATTAAATAAATAATATTTTTTGTTTCTTTCCAGTTCTACCAAGTGAGCCTTTCTTTCTGGATGAATTAGGAAACACTGTTACCAACAAAACTAGGCCTTATTACGAAGGAGATACGCTAGTTTTAACCTGCCTTGTTATTGGAGGTATCTTTTATATTAACTCTATACTAAACCTGTAAATTGATCCATCCGACGAAAACTATTACATATTTTATGCGACATCTTAAGATATATAACTTTTTACGTCGAATAAATAGACCCATTTACTAGGATTTTTTTTCAGGACGGCCGCCGCCAAAAATAACTTGGTATTCTGGAGAAATTTTAGTAGATGCAAGTTACAGTGTAAGTGATATACCAAATGTAAGACAAAACGAACTCTATCTGCCACTTACACGTGATAATGCAGATACTTTATCATGTAGAGCTACTAATACACATTTAGTGAAGCCGTTAAAAGCTAATCTACTGATAGAATTATACTGTAAGTATATAAAAAATTTGCTTCATCGTGTCGTATTCAAGTATCCTTCGTATCTATGAAAAAAAGAAAGAAAAAAACATTTATTACCACACATAAAACACATACAAGGCACAAATCTATATATATAAAAGAAAGTCGTGTTAGTTACACTATTTATAACTAAATAGTGTAACTAGAACTAAAACGTGTAACTAGAACGAACTAGAACGGCTGAATCGATTTGACAGAAAATTGGTGGGTAGGTAGCTTAGAACCAGGAAAAGGGCATAGGATAATTTTTACCCCGTTTTCTATTTTTTTTATTCCGCGCGGATGGAGTCGCGGGTAAAAGCTAGTTTGATATAAAAGTGTCGCAAAAGGTCAGCGAAGCAGGGATGGTTTGCAGATGTTGGTTGTCGTAACAGCTATTAGTATGTTTCGTGGTTGAAAAATCATGATAAATTGCGGTTGTAAAATATATTTAAATAAATTCAAGCAAAACATAGCTTTTAGTGGTTATGAAATAAGCTTTAATTTAGATATTTACCAGTAATAATAGTTAAGTCTTAATAGAATCTATTAATCTGATGCTTAGATATAAATTACTGTATCATTTATAATAAATCATAGTATAGTTGTCTCTATTTTGTGTAGTGTAGTGTAACGCAAGTGCGGAGACAGTGGAAACTAACCCTAATGTAAACTTGATTATATTTTTAGTGCCAGCCAACAATGTAACTGTTGAATGGATTCAAGGAACCACCAACGGTAACATTCGATCAGGAGATAAAGTCATAGTGCAGTGCATCGCATATGGTTCATACCCGATTCCTGATATAACTTGGTTTCTCAACCATAAAAGTCTATCGCATCACAGTAATCAGGTAGTTACTGGTTAGTTCTAACCTATAAGTTTTTTAATTTCAAGCTGTTTTGTTCCAATGTTATTTGTTTTTTTTTTGTTCTATATTATTCTATTTACTAAATACGCATCTTATGAGAACGAAAAATTATTTCCTGCTTACTCGAAACAAACGAAGATGTTTGTAATGTTGAAAAATTTGGTAATATTATAGAAGTTTATTGTAAAATAATAATATAAAATATTTTTTTAGACATGGAATGAAACTCTTCAAGCAGTAACATCTCGTATTGCTCTAACACCAACTAGAGTAGATAACAACGCTACTTTAACATGCGAAGCGAAAAACCCAGTAATGCCTGCTGGAAGAAATTCAAAATCAGCATCCGTTAGCTTAAATGTAACATGTGAGTACTTTGCTTTTCTTACCGTAAAATTCCACTGCAGTGCAGGGCGCGGTTGGGCGACCGTCTAGGGCGCTGGACAGAAAGTCGAAGAAGAATTACAGTCTCACATAACCCAGTAAACCCCTCAGACATGAAAAAACGAGGGCGCCGTAGAAATCTCTTCCAAGCCGTTATTAGAAATAAATTGTTATTGCTGCAATGACGCTAGTGTTATTACACATGCCTCTTTTTTTCAAATTGAATGAAAGCGATGGCAGTATGTGTTAACATTATAAAAATAATTAATATTTCAATAATTAAAATGTTATTTACAGTCGGACCAGTAGTGCATGTAACTAGATTTGAAGATGAAAAAAATGAAGTTATTGAACTTGACACATTAATATTGAAATGTAAGGTTGAAGCTAATCCTCCAGCTAGTAAACTATTTTGGTATTACAACGTAAGTAACTAACTACGAGCAATAAATCATCAAATTTTGGCATATTTTATTTGTAATTTAAAATATATTTATCAGGATATTGAAATAAAAGACGGCATTCGAGGAATTCGGGTTTCGTCAAATGCGTTGGTAATTGATGAAGTAAGCCGAAGTGATTCCGGCCGGTACTCCTGTGCAGCAAGAAATAACATCGGTGAAACAAAAGCGAGTCCCATAAATATAAGTGTTCTTTGTAAGTTTTATCTCTACTTGCCCCATATTCCGCTAATTCAAAGCAAAAGGATATCGTTAATTTTAAAACTTTCAATGTCGTTTACCAAAGCATTTTTGTAGATCCACCAGCTTGCACTAAATTGGGTATTGTTCTTAAGAAAGAAACTTTCATATGCAACGTGAAAGGCTTGCCAACTCCAGATACTTATTTCTGGCATATCAACCAAGTGGATTACGATGCTCAACATTTAACAACGGGATCAAATACATTATCACTTGAACAAGTCGCTGGGCCTTTTTCGGAGAGTCTAAACGTTAGCTGTGAAGCTGACAATGGTATAGCATCTCAGGACAAATCCTGTAATAGAGTCATCAGAATAGGTCACTTAAAACCACAACAACCACAACAATGTGATCTTGCGTTTGAATACAAGGAGTTTCAAATAAGATGTCTACCAGGTAAAGAAATTCATACTTTTTTTTTTATTTCATAAGGTGGCAAACGAGCAAACGGCCACCGATTCGCCGCAATAGCGAGGCAACCGTAGCCCATAGACATCCGCAAATGCAGATGCGTTGCCTACCTTTAATCAACGGAGAAGGGGACGCACAGAAAGAGGATATTTCTCTTTCCTATGCGTCCCCTCTTCCGCCAAATCCACTTCCCCTTCCCATCTTTTCCTAATAAGAAAAGGGTGGGAAGGGAAAGAGGACTAAAATTAGGCCTCCGGTACCACACTCATCAGACGAAACACGGAATTGCTTCCACTTCACGCCTGTCTTCTGTGTGGTCGTGGTATTGCACCGGTCGACCCGGCCTATTCGTGCACCCAACAAATATTGTTGTTGTGGGATCTACCACTGTAAGTTTCATACATAAAGAACTACACTGTATTAATTAAGAGAAAAACGAAATAAAAGATTACTGCAATTAAACACCAAGAAGTACTACTGTAAATATTCTAAATGTTTTAACTCCTTGCAGTTGAAAACGCTACGTATTATGAATTATCTTTATGGAGGTTGTCGACGACTAATACTTCATTAGTATTAGATCAGAAACGATCTCTGGAAGTTGGCAACAGTTTAGCTCTGATGCAAAACGAAGAGCCTTGGCTAGTTAGAGGGGAGCTGGGATTACTGAAGGCTGGCGACGAGGCTGGTGCAGCGGCTTGCAATAGATATGGGTGCTCTGCAGCGCTACTACTGAGGCCCACGGAAGGTCTACTGAGTGCTGCTATGCCGCCTTGGTGGAAGTGTATGTATACAAAATCAATCCCAAAATCTAAAAAGTTTATATAAAAATCACGTAGAAGATCATTTAGCGACAATTCTTTAACTCAAAATCTCATTACTATCATCTAAAAATACTTAAGGAATTTAGAAAACTTGTAAATCGTTTCTGAGTGTTCTTGCGAGTCTCAGTTGAGAGATAAGAAAAACGTATTTAATTCTACACTTTCTGGTTACTTAATTATCTTAAGTGACAGCCATAAATGGAAAACTTGATTTAATTTTTTAATTTTTTCTTATTATTTTAATATTTTTTCTTGACATCTCGCATCCCTTACGACCTACCCTACGACCACATCTTAGACCATGAGGTCAGTAGATTAAAGAGTAATAAAAATGACAAGAATATATATTTGTAAATGTCGTTTCAGTTTTTACGGAGAGAGACGTAGGCATATCTATTGGCGTTTTGTTGTTGGTGGTAATGTTTGTCTGTTCGACGGTCTTGGCCGTGCGATTAGCAAAGAGGTCCCGGACGAAGCCGGTGCCTGTCATACAAGTGCTGCAACTTGATGACGTTACTCGAGATTATCTTAGTCGAACGAGCGGTAAGTGATGTCACAGAAGACTGTACGACCAATTCAGTTCGTTTTATCAATCTAACATCCAACTTTTTATCCTACATAATGATATTCTAATACAGTAGGATATACTTCTACCCTTCTTTTCCAACAAAATTATCTTTAATGTAAAGCAATGCCACTTTGAAGTATCCTTATAGATCAAATATCTACATCTGTTGGTGTGTCTGGTGTTTAAAGGACATTGTAAATAAAATCCATGTCTATAGATATCCACGGACTTCCGTCGTGCAGCCTACGATCGAATAGCAGTGACTATTCCGATGATGATGACAGTCCTTCCTTGGCGGATTGTCGTTGTCCTCACATACCACAAGACTGGATACCCCCGCCTGACGTCACATTAACTTTGCAAAGAGAAAGTTCCGTGTAGAAGAACTACGAATATAATTGACCTTGAAAATACACTGCAATGACACTTGTAATATGATTGCTGTCTCTATTTTTTTAAAGGGAATGATAGAGATGGTAATATATTGAGCTTATAATAATATCACAATGGTGCCAAGTTGACGAAATATTGTCGAATCTTGTACAATCATCATCAAGTGATAAATACGACTATTAATAAGACTTTAATTTATTACACCCAAGTAATATGTAAGTTTACTATTTTTAAGATAACTTATTGTTAATGGACATTTTAAAGTAAACAAGTGGAAATGCAACTTCACCATTTGGTAAAAGAAAGCTTTTTTTAAAGTCCGAAATGCAATTTGTCCTTAGTTAATTTATAAATTAACATGCAGTTTATTGATGGCTATCAATTTAAAATTATTTTGTTATTAAAAGAACAAAACAGCTGATAAATTTATTGTAATGTGTAAATTTCATTTTATGTTTTAAAGTTCCGTAGTCCTTTGTTAAAAACAATTTTAAGGTCTGCCTGTCTTGATTAATGACAACCTTGGTCTAAAGCAGTGATTGTCAAACTTATTTATTTCACCGCCCCCCTTTGAAAATCAATTATATTTCAGAGCCCCCTAATTGTTATTCAGCGCTAAAACTTAAAAACCACAATTTCATTACTTAAATTAATTTCAATGCCTCCCCACTTTTTGGGCCCCTTATCGCCCCCTCTTAGGTTTCAAACGCCCCCAAGGGGGCGTATCGCCCACTTTGGGAAACACTGGTCTAAATATATACATTTTAACTTTATTTTTACATAAATCCCACCAATAAAAATGCTTTATGCATAATAGCAACAATATTACCACTATTATTATATATGTCTGCTATAGAATGTTTCGTAATAAAATACATAAATATGTACGTAAATACCCATTAATTTATTCAGTATTATAGTTAAATTTAATAAAGAACGGTTAAGATATATAAAAAGCATTTATACAACGGAATCTGATGAAATATATGTCTTGTATAATTTTATAAAACAATAAATGTAGTACTTATTTATATTGGAATTGTTTTAATTCAAACACCTATAGTCATGAACATCCGAAAAGGGACATAAGCCATCTACAGCATTTGAGGGAAATACATAAATAGAGGACTATATAAATATTCTATAAAAATAGATATGTGATTTTAAAATGTTTGAGTTTATAATATTTCAGCAATAAATTTGACATTTATCATTTTATTTATTTATTATACACAAATTAAATTAAAATATTCACAGAACAGGTATTATATTTTACCAAGGTCAATGTCTTTTAATTTGGCGGAGTAAGAAAACACATTGTCGTCCATCTTATTGTCTAAAAAAACTGAGACAGAATATATATTTTTAAAGCGTTATTCCTTAGATAACAAGCGACGTATTAATCGTAAATTTGGCCTGATAATTATTACTGATTTTTTTATTCAAACTTCGTACTTTAAGAAATCATACTATTTTGTAAATTAAAGGTACATTTTATTTTTATAAGACTTGATGACTTTACACTTCAGACAGAACTTACAGACAGACAGACAAAATAAAAAAAATGATTTCCCATTATCTGCAACACAAATATGTGATGTGCACGAAATACTATTTTTTATATCACATACAGACACTTTTATTTTTAATATGTATATATTGTAAAATATAATTTATTAAAATTTCGTAACCAGTTCAACATTGTAATAGCAACGGTGTTTAGCTAGACATCCATAATGCATGAACTAGAAGTAGTTACAAGAATGTCTACTGATATTATACGCATTCCAGCCGTACGCATGTTTGCGAACTATTTGCGAAATATAGACAACTAGCTGTCGCCCACGACTACGTCCGCGAAGAATTAAAAAAAAGTAATAAGAAGTCTATGTGTTCTTTCAGACTATGTTCTACATCTGTGCCAAATTTCATTAAGATCCGTTGAACCATTTCGGAGATACCTTCAAACAAACATCCATCCATCTAAACATTCGCATTTATAATATTAGGAAGATATATAAAGAAATTTCACAACTAAAATTTATAAGAAGTATGAAACATTTAATTGCTGGGAAATATTATTACAGAAATATAAGGAAAGAAAAAAGATTTAATGTTTGTTCAAGATGACCACAATTTGATGAACCAATTCTAAAAGCTTTTGTAAAGACAAATAACTTGAAAGACTCATAGCCGTATTAATTTATAACTCGCACTTGAAAGGGTGGTATTTAGATATTAGCCAACTATAAATCTACAATAAAGAATATATTTTTATATAAAATGCATTCTCTACGTTATTCTTATACTCGTTTTATTCTTCCACATCCACAAACAACTTGTAAACTCTTAATGTAGTTTCTCGGAATGTGTTTGTTTATTTTGGTATAGTAGCTTTGTGCTCTTAGAAGTCACGAAGAATTTCCATTTTAAAAAACGAATGAGTTACACGTAAGTGAACACAGTAAGTTCTGTTGACCTAATAGTGTCGGACTTTACAATCTACACGGTTCTTTGATGTTGTCGTATTTCAATTAGAACTAAACGAAGTTCGAAAGATAGAAAGAAAAGATATTAGAAGAGTTCGAAACGAATGTCTCTATCAGAGGATTTTATAGTGAAGGGAAACATCGTAATGCCACCGGCACATTTGTAAATAAATTTAAAGATCTATGTAATTTACCAAAGAAGTGACGTGATTGACTTAAGCCTAGTCAGTCATCTTTAAGTTAAGGTAGGTTTAAGGCTCCCTCCCCACCCGGTGAAGACGTATGTGAGGATGACGACCAATAAAAAATATCACAAATAGTAGTAAATAGTAGTGTTTAAGAGCAATTCAGTTCCGATAGATGGCGCCACTAATGATAATGCATAGAACTGGCACATATTGGCGCCGCGATTTATTTATGAAAATATGTAGCAAATAGAGTTGTCTTTTGTTTATTTTCCTTCTTGTGTGTGTGTTTTTTCTTCACGTTGTAACGAGTTTGTTTTGTATAAAGTTTTATTTTACGTTTCGTAGTGTATTGTTATATATTATTATAAAGTTGTGTATCAAAATAAACAGTCTCTTTTATCAAAGTAAAGTGTCGTGTTTCATTGAACAAACATTTTGGTGCCGAAACCCGGGAAAATACGAATTGAACTAAAGTGAAAATATTAATTTTGTGATTGTGTTGCGTGAACGTTGAACATTAAAAATGTCTGAAATATTAAAAGTGTGTCTACGGCGACAAGAGGAGTTATTTGAGCGGGTTAGTAAAGCGCAGATTAATTATAAAAAGACATCTAAAGATCGGCTTACAGTGACATATATTGAAACAAAAAAAGAGGCGTTAGATAAATTGTGGGAGTCATTCTTAAGTAATCATAACGAGATTGTTGCCTCTGTAGAGAAGTCTGATAAATCGAAACTTAGTTATTTTGCCGAAGATATGTATTCAGAGTTTGAGAATATTTACGAAACTTATACAGTAAAATTAAAAGATGATCTGCAGATATACCAGCCGACTTCATTTGTGAGAGCGTCTAATAATCAACCTAGTACTGTTGCGACCTCTAGCTATGTGAAATTACCGACAATTCATTTGCCAAGATTTTCTTCCGGATACGAAAATTGGCAAACTTTCTATGATATGTTTGTGTCGTTAATTCATAACAATTCTACACTAACCGCTGCTCAAAAACTGCATTATTTGAAGAGTTGTTTAACTGGCGAAGCGGAAATTCTGCTTAAAAATCTATCTACAACAGATGTGAATTATAATGAGGCGTGGAGCCAGTTGGTTCGACGATACAACAATAAACGCTTCAATACCAATGAAGTTATGAAACGTTTGTTTTCCCAAAAGAATTTAACGAGTGAGTCGCCCGCTGCTTTAAAACAACTTTTAGATACGACATCTTCCTGTTTAAAATCATTAGAAAATTTGGAGATAAATACAAGTGCATGGGACGCTATTATAATTTACTTGGTAGTAACAAGAGTAGATGCAGAGACAAGAAAGTTATGGGAGTTAGAAGTGAGCCGAGTACATTCAGACAGTGAAGCAGATACTTTACCTACCTGGGAGGAGCTGAAGAGATTTATCGAGACTAGATTTAGAACGTTAGAGATGTTGGAGTCATCAAATCATTATAACAGCAGACCAGCTAAAACAACACAACATAACAACACTACGAGACAAATTACAAAACAGAGATCATTTCATTCATCAGTGGAAGAGGAGAAGAGAGATTACATCTGTGTCATGTGTTCCGGACGACACTTATTGTATCAGTGTAAGCAATTTGCAGCACAAACCCCAGAGAAGAGAACTGAGTATGTGCAATCAAATCATTTGTGCTTCAATTGCTTATCACCTAATCACAGCGTGAAGAATTGCTACTCAACTACGAGCTGTCGTCGATGTGCCCGACGACATCATACATTACTGCATTATGAGAGAACATCTAACCGAGAAGAGAGATCAACTACAGAGGAATCTTCAAGTAATACACACGATAACACTTCGACTGAAGTTAAAGAGAGGAGTAAACAACCTGAGAGGAAAGTTGTAGCCCATTTTACTAATGAGAGTCACCTGAGCAGAGTGTTACTGGCTACAGCTATGGTCAAAATCAAATCAACTACAGGTCATTCACAAATAGTTAGAGCTTTGATTGACCAAGGATCTGAAGCGTCATTTATAACTGAAGCCACAGCACAATTCCTGAAGTTAAAGCGAGATTCAGTGAACGGTGTTATATCAGGAGTCGGAGAAGGTCAAACACAAGCGAAGAGTATGGCTTCTTTTGAGATCGTATCCTTACGTAACCCAGAGTTTTCTATTCAAGTCAATGCGTTCGTGTTGAAGAGGTTGACTTCATTTACACCGTCCCGAGACTCATCTATACATGATTGGAAAGAGATCACAAACTTACCTTTGGCTGACCCTACCTACAGTACACCTGGACGAATAGACATTATTCTGGGTGCTGAAATCTACGGAGAAATTCTACTGGATGGTTTTCTGAAACATTCTGAGTCATCTGGACCAGTTGCACAAAACACGCAATTGGGCTGGATATTATCTGGAAAAATAAAAAATGAGTTAGTGCAAGAAAATCGCAATATTATCAGCATGCATATACAACCAAAGGAAGATGAGTTTTTAAAACAATTCTGGGAGATAGAAAGAGAACCTGAAAGTATCATAAAGAGAAAGACTAAAGAGGAATTAAGATGTGAAGAAATTTACGAAGAAACAACATATAGAAACAGTGAAGGACGTTACGTCGTCAGATTACCTTTTAAAAGTCCTAATCCAGAATGTCTAAATGGTCAATCAAAAGAGATAGCGCTACGAAGGTTCAAATCATTAGAGAAGAAATTACTTAAAAATACAAAGCTACAAGAAGAGTACAAAAACGTGATGGAGGATTATTTGCAGCAAAAACACATGAGAAAAATAACTGATGAGAGAGAGTTACGTGATAATCACGTCGTTTATCTACCACACCATGCAGTGATTAGAGATGATAAACAGACTACCCGAGTAAGAGTGGTGTTCGACGCTTCGAGCAAAGGAATGAACAATGTGTCATTAAATGACAATCTTCTCGTCGGACCCAAATTACAAAGTGATCTACGTCATATTATAATAAGATGGAGATGCCATAGAATTTGTATAGTTGCAGACTTAGTTAAAATGTACCGTCAAGTGGTTGTCAACGAGCAAGATACAGATTTCCAAAGAATACTATGGAGATCAAGTCCACACGAACCTATTCAACATTACAAACTACTGAGACTTACCTTTGGAACATCTTGTGCGCCATACTTAGCTGTGAAATCTTTGCAACAACTAGCAAAAGATGAGCAAACAAAATATCCACTTGCGGCATTAATCACACTGCAAGACTATTATATGGACGATTTACTTACCGGATGTGAAACAACAGAGCAAGCTATGGAGATATATGAGCAAATGACTAATTTAATGAGAGCAGGTGGTTTTGAACTTCAAAAATGGTGCAGCAACAGCGAAGACTTACTGGAACACATCTGTAAAGATAATCAAAGAGACAATCAGTTAATACAATTTAAATCTAATGATAGCATAAAAGTATTAGGTCTTACCTGGAACAAAACAAACGATAATTTTCAGTATCATTTTCAACTACCTAAAAGTACTGAGAATGGAGAAGACGTAACTAAAAGAAAAGTACTGTCTGAGATAGCACGTCTTTATGATCCTATGGGCTGGATAGCATCCATCGTCGTTAGAGCGAAGATTTTTATACAGAAACTGTGGATAGCAAAATTATCATGGGATGAGAGACTCACCCCACAATTATTACACGAGTGGCAACAATTCAAAGAGGACCTACCAAAATTAGAGAAGATCGTCATTCCGAGATGGTTTCACGTCAGTATCGGAGATAATGTAGAACTACATACATTCGCTGATGCATCTCAGTCAGCTTATGCAGCAGCGGTGTATTTAAAATCGACCAGCAAAGATGGTAGCATCGCCGTCAACCTTGTCACCGCTAAAACGAAGGTAGCGCCAGTGGAGAAGAAGATATCAATTCCACGCCTGGAACTGTGTGCAGCGCTACTAGCTGCAAAATTAGTATACGAAGTGTCCCAAGTCATGAACATTCCTAAGAGTAAAATATACGCGTGGTCTGATAGCACGATAGTTTTGGCATGGATAGCAGGAGAGCCGAGTCGATGGACGACTTTCGTGAGCAATAGAACATCTGAGATCCTTACCATGCTGGAACCAGAGCAGTGGAGACACGTAGCTACAGATCAAAATCCAGCTGATAGCGCGTCTAGAGGACTGAAAGTAACAGAGTTAATAGGTAACAAATTGTGGTGGCATGGTCCAAATTGGCTACATCAAGAAACTTATGAACAGAACACAAGCAATAATTTTGAGACTACAGAAGAAGCAAAACCAATTAAAGCACTAACTACTACTACTACTACTAAAGATCAGGAAGAATTTATTTGGACGAGATTTTCAACATTACCTAAAATGCTAAAGGTGTTGTCTTATTGCAAAAAGTTTTTATATTTGAGACTACCAAAGGAACAACGAAATATTTCATTCAAAATTGTGAGTCGAGAGGAAACAGAGGCTATATTAAAATATTGTATAAAAGAGACACAGAAGATGTATTTCGAAGATGACATTAATCGTTTAAGAGCGGGGCAAAGTGTATCACAGAAGAGTCAACTACTTACCTTTCATCCAGTTATCGATGAAACTGGACTTTTGAGAGTAGGAGGCAGAATACAAGAGGCTCAAGTTGATTATACAAGACGTCATCCAGTTATTTTACCCAGTGGAAGTCACATCACCAAATTAATAATTGAAGACGCACATATAAAAACACTTCATGGAGGACCACAACTGATGTTAAACTATTTAAGATCGAAGTACTGGATACTTAAAGCAAGAAATTTAGTGAAGAAGTGCTATAGAAATTGTGTTACATGCTTAAGATATTCACGAAAAAATAACAATCCGTTTATGGGACAGCTTCCGGAGGCGAGACTTAAACCAACGAGGCCGTTCAAAATTGCTGGCGTCGATTTCACAGGATTTATTAACATTAGATTTTCACCAGGACGAGGAGCCAAATGCTATAAAGGATACATTTGTCTATTCATATGCTTCGTAACCAAAGCGATTCACCTCGAAGCTGTGTCAGATCTGACTTCTTCGGGATTCATTGCAGCATTTCAGAGATTTGTGTCTAGAAGAGGATATTGTGAAACGTTATATTCAGACAACGGAACAAATTTTATCGGCGCAGATAGAGAACTAGGAGAAATGTTTAACAGAGCAAAATCTAAATTACCTGACGAACTTCAGCATCTTCTAGCAAACGAGGGAACGGCATGGAAGTACAGCCCACCGCATGGACCGAACATCGGAGGACTATGGGAAGCTGGTGTTCGCTCAACAAAAATGCACCTGAAAAGAATAATCGGAGATTCTACACTTACCTTTGAAGAGCTTACGACGGTCTTGACGCAAATAGAGGCCTGTCTTAATTCACGACCATTGTCTTACCTGAGTGATAATCCAAATGATCCCATGCCATTAACACCTGGTCATTTCTTAATAGGGGAACCATTGCGAATTATACCAGACGAGAGTTATGAAGATTGCAACATTTCAAATTTGAGACGTTGGAAGTACTGCCAAAAATTGATGAATGATTTCTGGAGAAAATGGTCCAGTGAATATTTAGTTACCTTAAATCAGAGACACAAATGGACCACAAAGAAGAAGGAGCCTGAAATCGATGACATTGTTTTAATAAGAGACAACAACATACCCCCAGCTAAATGGTGGTTGGGCAGAATCATTGAGAAGCATACTGGAAAAGATAACGTTACGCGAGTCGTATCTATTAAAACTAAAAATGGAATTTGTAAGAGACCATGTAATAAGCTATGTTTTTTGCCAAAAGACACAGAGTAGAGTCAATTGTTAATTTCATTGTGTGTTTATTTATTTTCTTTAATTTTTTTCTTATATCGAGTCGAGTTTTATTTTATCATTCATATATCTTATTGTATAGAGTCTAGTGTTATTTTATCATTTATATTTCTTGTTATATAGAGACTAGTGTTGTGATTAATATTCTTTTCATATTTTTGTTACTTAAGCATAGATTGCCATGGTGGGCGGTGATTATTTTGTTTTGTGTATTAGAGATTTTGAGTTTAAATAGAGATGTAAAGGACTGTTCGTCCTTTGGTGGGCGGGATGTTTAAGAGCAATTCAGTTCCGATAGATGGCGCCACTAATGATAATGCATAGAACTGGCACATATTGGCGCCGCGATTTATTTATGAAAATATGTAGCAAATAGAGTTGTCTTTTGTTTATTTTCCTTCTTGTGTGTGTGTTTTTTCTTCACGTTGTAACGAGTTTGTTTTGTATAAAGTTTTATTTTACGTTTCGTAGTGTATTGTTATATATTATTATAAAGTTGTGTATCAAAATAAACAGTCTCTTTTATCAAAGTAAAGTGTCGTGTTTCATTGAACAAACAGTAGTATATATACAAATATTTTTTTCTAAGCAACCTGATATAATAAAAAATCTACCATCTTAAAAGTGATGAAATTCAGACATTCGACTTTTACTTTCATAAACTAGTATTAAAAAAAGTAATAAATGACAATGAAGTAATAAATAACACCGTCAATCTATTTCTAATAATGTAAATTTTATTATCTTGTATAATATTAATTAATTTGGCCACACGCAGTCGCTTAAACGTTAAACGTTTTCTTTTAATTATTATTAATGTCATCGTAAAACGGCCTATAACAATATTTATGTCAAAATCATTCGCCTGCAGCGTTATTACTTTCTTCGGATATCAACTACTTTGTTTCATCCACAGTTAGATTTTTGTGTTTACTGTTTATGCTAGAGTTTTACTGTTGTCATATATAAACAAAAGAAGATAACGCTATATAACCTTATGACTGCCGTACTGAGTGTAGTTTTTTTTAAACATTCACTTAGTGCAGAGTGCGTTAAATGCGGTTTCACTAGCGGATATAAAATTGCAGACAAATTCCGTATTCATGCCAAAAATATTAAGTTGCGTTTCGGTATTCTCGGAATATTTTAAGGAACGTAACCCCGCGAATAGATCTGATGGTATACAAATTACCAGTAAAGCATAAATTATTAGCAATTTATTTTGATTCAGTACCATAGAACAACGAGAAACAGACATTAGCGCAAGGAATGTACCGCAGTTACACAACAAGGATGCCAATTTTCTTACAATTTACTGCGACGTGACTTACAATCGTCCTTAAATTCACCAGACTTATACACGGACTGATTCTTGTAGTCGGTTTCGAAAGATCTCAGTCGGCGATCTCTATCAGCAGTTGACGATCGTCATACAAGGTCCGTAGTTTGCAGTCGCAATTAAAAAAGCTCGGCTGTACACCGACAGCTTGTCGATATTGAGTTCATGTATGTCAGCCCTTAGTATTATGAAAACTTAACTCAAATTGTTTTGACTCTATAAACTTTACTTCCAATGTTTCAGTAATTAGTTTTGCAATCCATTTTTAAATAAGAAAATTAATAAAAAAATATATAACACGCTCTGCTATTTATTAGAAAAGAAAAAGAAAGTAAATTATAAGGGAAAAATCATAAATCAAATACTTTTACTAAAATAAAAAAATATGAATTCCTTTAAATATGCGCCTTACATCAAACTCTAATCAACGGCATACTTTCTCCAAGCTTAAACGATCTATTGTAAACCGAAAAGACTACCGTCCATTGCAGCGTTGTATACAATTGTATCGTATGATCTTGCTTCAAAAATTACTTCTTCAAAGTTCATTATTATAACAATTACGTATGTAAAAGATCACATCTAACCTTAGCTGACCTTGTTTTTGACGTGACTAAGCGTTGGTTTCTGAGAACAAATTTTCTGTATAAAACATATCATTATCTCTGTTTTGTCAAAGATAATGAGAGGTATGACGTATTATACAGCGATTTTGGTCTCAGAAACCAACAGTTAGACAGAGAAAGACCCGCTAATAAAACATCTAATGTAGAATCTATTCTAATGCATATCTTGCTTTATCTTCTTATAGTGAAGGGTAGGAAGGGGAGTGGATTTGACGGATGAGGGGGCGTATAGGAAGGGGATATATTTTTTCTGTGAGCCCCCCTCCTCTGTTGATAAAAGGTAGGCTATGCATCAGCAATTGCGTCTACGGGCAGCGGTCGCTTCGCTACTTCGGCGTATTCAGATAACGGCTTGCTCGTTTGCTACCTTATAATAAATTAAATAAAAAACATTATTATCGTGCCCTGTTATCCGAATTTACTCCATTCATACACATATTCTATACCATACACTAGAGTCGAGACTACAAACTTGTACTTAGTTGAATTATTCATTGTTCATCAATGAATAAAAGCAGGTTTAAAGGCCTTGGTACAAATAAATTTCGATTCCTGGCAATTATGACTAATATGATTCATACTGTAATGATGGATAGATAGATTAAAATCACAGATCATTTAGAAAGAACTCGTTTTCAGTCCGTATCCACTCGAATCAAAGCAATAACTCCGAGTCATAAATATCTTCTAACAGCACAGTTAAATTGCTTCGTTTTACATTCAAATGCATACGAATGACTCTAGATTGAGTCATTTAGGAGCACCATTAACTTAAGCTTTGATTTCACTCAGCAACTGTTAAAAGAATCTTTGTTATGTTTCTTTGGAAAGTGATGTGTAGTGACACTTGATTTAAACGTTTTTAACTGATGTGTAATGAAAATAGGTACTGTGAAATTAATTAAGCGAACTTAAATTTTACACGAATTTTCGCACAACCGGATTGTCACATGTTTTCCATATTCGTAATTTACGGCGTCTTTTGTACGTGGCCAGCACGATCTTCTTTGCAGGATATAACCACATTTTATTTATTTACGGCGTCTTTTGTACAGTGGCCAGTAGCAGATCTCCTTGGTAGATTATAACCACCTCCATGCTACCAAAGAGGTTGAATAAGCATATTATTAAATGCGCAGTTATTTATTATCTTATTTAATTCCTGCATCCATAAAAATGCATTAGTTACGGTCATTGCGAATAAGTTGTTTGCACGAATTTTAACTTTAAGACTGGAAAGTTATTCAAGCCAAAACATACAAGAACCGGGGATGCGCCTCACTGACATGACAAACAAACGCTTTGCACTCTGACTAAAAGCGCACACCCTGTACATTTTCACCAAATAAATATGATGTTATAAAATTATTTGAATTGTAACTCTGGTTTTAATATTTAATGTTGTGCTCGG